>NC_135735.1:17445000-17746250 GCF_041903045.1 Epinephelus lanceolatus
TCACAGCAGTCTCAATATTACAGTTCTAGCCACAAGATGTAAAACACTGCGATAATATCGGACTAAAGAACTGTGCACACTGCTAGACAGCCGATCAAAATTGACCCTCCAGGAAAAATAATCAGGCATTGAGACACCCTTCACCTGTACATCAAATGACAACTAATCTGGCAGAAATTCGTCCCGCTGCTACAATTTGTCCAGGGCAACCAATTTCAGGGTAAATCAGGCTAACGGTGCAGAATCTGCCCAGCTCAAAGCCACCATTGGAGTCACTCATGGCATTGAGGCTTGTGTTTAATAGAAAGCTGCAGGAATGAATCCTAAAGCCCGGAAATGAGTTTGTATTTTAGCACTTCCAGTTCACTTGTCTCAAAGTCTTTTTTTTTTTTTTTTTTTGAATGGGTTTTTTGTTAAATGTCTAAAACAAGTCTTAACAAGTTTAAGAGACTTTAGAGTTTTGTTCTATGACATAAAATACCTGACTAAATACTCCACTTGTGAATCTTGAAGCTTTAAGTGTCTCAAAAAAGGCAGTTGCTAAAAAGTGCCTAAATGAGACTACAAAACGCCACCACACCAACACAGCTTTACAGCCTTCTGTGGCAGCAACGTGAGAGTCATGCCACCGTGATATAGTTCTTTTAAAGCCCAACATTAGCTTTTTACTTCTGGTGATTGCATTTATGCTTCAAAAATCATAAAAGTGGTGGTCATTTGTGAAGATGATCTTGCTAAACAAGACATGTAAGTAAACTTTTGTTTGTCACAGATCTTATTTTCTGCAGTAATCCAAAGTCCAATGAAGAAATCCCATTGACTTCTTGTCAAGACAAATCAGGCAATGCTAACTTTCAACTGGCCCACATATTAAGGTTGTCATGAGGGCCAATACTTCGGTACCAAGTCGATGCCAACAAACAAAAAATACTTTGGTACCAGTTTATTTATTTTTTTCGGTACCGTAAGTACCGGATACAACTTTGCCCTCAGCGGGCCGTGTCGATTCCTGTCGGAACTGACAGGAGCAGTATATGCACGTCAGTCTGTGCCGAGGACGGGCGCTGAAGAAGAACACGTCTTCTACATTGTCTTTACTAGAAACAATGGCTTCTACAAGTGCTTAGATTGGGTCCAAAAAACTCCAGCCCAAACCCACCCCAGCCTGTGCATGTTCTGTCCAAGCCCAGCCCAGCCCATCCCTTTAAATGTAATTATGAGCCCGAGCCCGGTTTAAACCTGACTTTTTTTAAGGATATGAACGTGGACATTGATGGCTGACTCTCGTCTTTCTTTCCATGGCAAGCCTTCGTCACGTGCCTCTTAAGTGTCGAGGTCCCCGTCTTTTTGCTGTCATATACCAGCATTGTGCTGCGCTTGGTACACTCGACGAAGGCAACACATACGTTGTCACCGTCGATCACTCACATGTGCACGGCCAGTGGCGCCATCCAGGGGGGTCCGTGCACAAATAAGAATCGAGAATCGTGGAAATTCACTGGTATTGGTATCAACTACTGAAAGTCTAGTATTGTGACAAGCCAACCACATATACATGTATATTCTATTCCCACACCACTCTACTCTTTGCCCCTCATGATTACTAGATTTGTTATTGCACTAGAAACAATAATGTGTCCATACACCAATCTAAAACTATGGTAAAAAAGGGCGTTACCAATAAGGCTGCAATTTTCACAATTAAGTATTTCATAAAATTGTAAGATATTAGTAAAGTTGATATTACTGTACTAATATAAATGTCGATGATAATCCCTTTTAAAGATGAATTGGTATTTCTATTCATATAGTGACCTGTTTCTTTATCCTTGTGCAGTTAAGTGGTTTGTATTTGACATGCTGGCTGTCTAGACTCTAAATTAATTAGTATTTTAAATTCTGTTTGCTAATCTAGCATGCTTTGGCAGCCCTTGGGTTTCATTAGTTCCTAACATCTGGCACCCCTCCCACATCCCAAATGAGAAACTTGAATCACATTCTCTGCCTGAATGTCCTCAGTGTTCGGAGCCGTGTTGTGTAAAAATGATCTGGAAACACTTTCCCAGGCTTTTCTTTGCTAGAGAAACCACGACACCGGTTTATGTCTGACTGATACCTGTTATCATGGTTAGGGTTATTTGGTATCACTCAGACAAAGAGCAGAAACGTACAGTATTACGGTGTGACATGGCCTGGGTCGCTTCAATGTGGTCACATGGCAGAAATGCTGCTTTCAGGGTCGCAGCCAGAGTTTTGGTGGTCTATTTTCTCATCCAGCAGTGTGCACATGTCACAAGTATATGAGTCTATTGCTGCAAATTAGCTATTAAGCTAACCATGGCACATTTATATCAATGTATTTTAAATCTCAGTGTTGATTACGGTGCACTGCCCATTGTAAATATTGTCTGCCTACTAAAATAAACTGATTAAGTCAGTATTAATTGATGTCCGTTTCCGTCAACACCATTTTCAATTTTATTTTGAAAAAAAAAAGTTGCGGCTTAATTATGCGTTTAACTTCTTTCATGTTACTTAAAGAAGAATTGTTTTTTAATTGATATCTGCAAGTCGGCTTACATCAGCCTGTGTATCTGTGTTGATCTCATCCACATTTGAAGATGAATTCTTAATCCCACCTACTAAGCTTTGATTAGCTTTGTTTTTTTCCCACCAAGGAAAATACCACCAATTAGTACACCAGACCAAACTGAAATGCTGAAAAATGTATAGGTCAGGAACCAGGGTAGTATAGACAGTGTTTAGAAATATGATTCTGGCAGCAGCTGTCCATCTGCAACTGACACACGTTAATGCTCAAAATCCTCCACGTCTTGTAGGAGCACCGCCTAAGATTTCAACATGACTTGTTGGAAAATCAGCTCATGTTGCTGGTCAGTCTCCCAAGATGTGGATAGGAAACTGCAAACTACTTTTATATTCCTACAATGCAATAAACAGTAATTAATGCTTACTCTGGGATTGGAGGCATACTGTAATCACACCTCACCATCAACAGATGCAAAAGAGGCACAGCAGTATTCGACTGAGGGCTATCATCTCGGAAAGACACCGAGAAACAGAGCGAGGGAGAGAGCATTAAAAAATAAGGAAAACAAATTCATCATCCCATTCCCTGGGAAACAAAAACAGTCATAAATCAAAGAGAAAAATGAGGCGCCTTATCTGGCTAACTTCACAGCTAAGGTAGCTTGACTTCTACCGGAGTCTCAGGAGAATGCCTTCAAGGTTCCCAGGCAGTGCAGCACAGTGTTGCACTCCGCTAAAGTGATTATGAAGCAGAAATAAAAAATTAACTTTAAAATGTTGTCCCAAGTATAGCAAGTTAACTGACTACAGGAGGGCTCTCCAGGGACAGAGTGAAGGAGGAGGCTGAAGTCACAGAAATGTGGAACATTTAAAATAGAAACAGAGTAGGTCATTGGTCACTAATTGATGCCACTCTAGCAGGTTGCCACCAATAACAATAACAATGCATATAAAAACTAAGCAACAAGTTTCTAAAATACCTAAAATGTTAAGGTAATAAAACTAAGAAAAACATTCTGTTTGTATATATAAATATGTTGGTAGTTTTAATACAGTGTGAAGTATTGCACACATTTTTTAAATAATAACAGTTAAAATTGTAATAGCTATACATCTATGTCTCAAGAATATTAATCAAAGCAGGTACAAGGGCTGCAACCAAACATTTTAAGTATCACTTAGCGAGAACCATTAGACATGCTTAAAAAAAACACTACAAATTTGACAGTTGACAGTAAACAAAGCCATACTGTACCTTTGAATATTATACATAATTTCTATGCTTGTATGCCTTCCTCAGACAACACTAAAATAATTTTGCTTGGTCAATCTTAAAAAGACCCTGTTAAGTCCTAAAATATTAACAAGAGTTGCTTATATATCACTAATGATAGCAAAATGTATAGCTTTAACATTCACATTACTGCATACATAACTACCACTTCAACATGATAGGAAATAAAACATTTATGCATATCCTTTGTAGCCTCACCGTTTGAGTGTGAATCTGTGTGTAGGGTACATGGGTGGTAGGTGTATGAGAGACAGGATGCGCTTCCAAGGTTTATTAAAAAACATTGGTGTAAGGAAGAGGGACGCTAAACTGCACCCTACTTTATAGCTAAACTGGAAAGAAATAAATAAATCCGGGGCCTTAAACCTGAAGGTCAGTTTTAATATAAAATCAAAAACCAATTTCCACTTGTTTGTCAGATCCATTTATCAAATCCATTTAATACAATTACATCCTGTAGCCTTGCTGGTCCTGTGGGCTAGATCTGTGGCCTCTACTCACAAAAACAGAAAGAGAAAGAACTGGAATAGCTGAGGTGGGTAAGGTAACACGGGGGTCAGAGGCAAGCGTCATAGGGCGACACTCTGGAGCTGCAGGAAGTACCAAATTACCTCTAAGTCTGCGTGCTCCACCAGAAGGAACCCGATGAGGGAGCACATAAGTCTGTCAGCCTATACTAGTAGAATGTAAACACATATTGGATGGAGGTAGTGAGTGAAAGATGTTTGCAACAACAGTGCCAAAAAAGTGACAGTGATCAGCATCCAAAAGCAGTGGCAGACAAAATACCTCTACTGCCAAATCAATCCCACAACTCAGGATTGTAATGGTGCTATTAGATAGCGAGGGGTTACCACTGCGGGCTCACTGTTTCTGGCCAAGGCAGATTTATGGTCAAGCTAGACTGTGTCATTATACATGAGCCTGACTGTCCATTTTATTAGCGGTGACTCAATCAAAAGTCAGTGCCTGCAGGCCACGTTTTCCTCAAGATCACACAGGTGAGAGTGCCACAAACAATAGTGGGTACGCATAGACTGTTGCTGTTTACTTCACAGTTTAATGCGAGCTCACACAGCCAGCTATCATATATGTCATTTATACATTATATAAACTATCATATACATTCGATTGGAAATAACCATTTCGTGCCTCTTGCAATAACAGGATTTCTGATGTCAGTATTTGTCACGTAGTACAAACTTCACTGTCATATTTATGACAAGTAACAACAGTATAATATATATAGCATTTAGCACAAATAGACACATAGTCTTGCCTTGGTTCAATCCACCCACTCTCCTGAGTTTGAGTTGACTGATTCATCTGGCATTGTGATATGAAATGGTTTCTCAGTTAAAATAAAAAACAACCAATGAGCACCATGGGGGGACTCGATGAGCCAGTCAGAGCCACGGGTGGGACAAGCGGGATTAGACAAGACTAGATTTGTCTTTTAATTCTCATTTCAAACAAACCTCACGGACTGCATTTTTTCATCTGCGTAATATTGCGAAAATTAGGCCTATCCTGACCCGAAAAGATGCAGAAAAATTAGTCCACGCTTTTGTTAGCTCTAGGCTGGATTACTGTAACTCTCTATTATCAGGTAGTTCTAGTAAGTCCTTAAAAACTCTCCAGCTAATTCAGAATGCAGCAGCACGTGCACTAACAGGAACTAAGAAACGAGATCATATTTCTCCTGTTTTAGCTTCGCTGCACTGGCTCCCTGTAAAATCCAGAGTTGAATTTAAAATCCTACTGTTAACTTATAAAGCTCTAAATGGTCAAACTCTGTCATATCTTAGAGAGCTCATAGTGCCATATTATCCCACCAGAACACTGCGCTCTGAGAACGCAGGGTTACTCGTGGTCCCTAAAGTCTCCAAAAGTAGATCAGGAGCCAGAGCCTTCAGCTATCAGGCTCCTCTCCTGTGGAATCATCTTCCTGTTACGGTCCGGGAAGCAGACACCGTCTCCACATTTAAGACTAGACTTAAGACTTTCCTCTTTGATAAAGCTTATAGTTAGGGCTGGCTCAGGCTTGCCCTGTACCAGCCCCTAGTTAGGCTGACTTAGGCCTAGTCTGCCGGAGGACCCCCCTATAATACACCGGGCTCTCTCACACTCTCTCTCTCACTCTCTCTCATTGTGTCATACGGATTACTGTTAATTTATTATGCTGATCTGTTCTGTACGACATCTATTGCATGTCTGTCCGTCCTGGAAGAGGGATCCCTCCTCAGTTGCTCTTCCTGAGGTTTCTACCGTTTTTTTTTCCCTGTTAAAGGGGTTTTTTTGGGGAGTTTTTCCTTATCCGCTGCGAGGGTCATAAGGACAGAGGGATGTCGTATGCTGTAAAGCCCTGTGAGGCAAATTGTGATTTGTGATATTGGGCTTTATAAATAAAATTGATTGATTGATTGATTGATGCCGCTATCACAGCTGCTCTAAATGGATATGTTCTGTCAATATCGCCCAAAACTGTAGTTCGTTTTAGTTTGCTCTTCTCCACTTTCAAAATGCCAACAAAACAGGTATGGTGGAATGGTTGAGCCACGGTGTGGACTTAAAATTGAAGTGGATACATTGGTTTCCAGTGATAAGCAAGGGAAAATAAACCCCTCCCCCAGATATCAGAGTGAATGCAATGTCCAATGTCAGGCAATATTGTCGACAACATAAAGCACTAAATTCCTAAAAGCTAGCTTGAATTCTAAACATAAAACAATTTACAGTCAATGGAAAATCATGAATAATCTTTTTTTTCATCCAGCCTGCAAAATATATGGGACACGGACACAGCACAGCACATGTGCCGCGGCATGCGTGCAGCAGAGGGCATCCATTATTATTAACAAAAGCTGCCATTGCGCAGCTCTTCTGTTTTTCTGCAGCTGATCTATCTTATTTATTTTTTGTCTGTATGTGCGTGTCCACAGCCCTCCAACAGGTAAAATCTACACAGAACTGTGTACATAAATTAGTATAATCTGTTTAAAATAAAATTAATACCGCATGGTACCTGCGGCAATGTGAAGCAGCATAGCAAATTTGTGTGTATGTATTTACATTTCACATTAAAATGAATCAATCATATCAATGCATCCTGTTGTTCAAACAATCCAGTTAATTAATTCAGTACCACTTAATGTAGTCCACACTTCCAAACCCTGCATAAAAAAGTGCAGTATCAGTTGGCAAAACTCAACATGCACATAGTACAGCTGGCAGCAACCACATGCTACAAAGACTGAGTCTGTGTAGCAGGTAGAAATCCCTGCTCTGTTACGCCAAATGGCAAAGCCACTGCATCTCTTTACACATTTCCTCACTCTGCTTGGCCACAGTTAGCACTGCTCCCACTCTCTGCTTTAAAAAGTAACAGGTTCACCACAATGACGCACACAGACCACACTGGTCAAACTAATATTGGCAGTTTTTGTTTTCAAGCCCTGTTGCTTCCATTATCATTCTGCAATTCTCTCATGATTCACCAAGCTCTGAAAACCATTTGCAGGTGTTGTTGTCATGTCATAGCTTATACTGTAGTTATCCTGTAATAAAAAATTTAACTTGTATGTATTCAATGTCAGTTCTTCCTGTGGCATCGAAAATGGTAGTGAATATAATAGTATTTTTCAAGGTTTTGTGTCAAGTTAGAAATTCCATTATTGTGACAACACTAGTTTGTAGACGGGTGCAACATGGCAGAGGATACAGGCAAAGCGTGAAACATAGAGACGTGCCAATAACAAGAGGTGTGGAAGAACATGACTGGTAAAAAAAAAAAAAAAGAAAAAAGCCAAATTTCATCACTTTGACATATCTTTTGAATGACTTGATCTGTTGAAAGCATTTTTTTGTTGTTTGTTTTGTTTTTTTGAATTGATCTACGGAGATTCTGAACAGATCCAGTCATAGTTAATCACTAATATTATTAAGCACTAATATTACATAAGTTAATATGGTGACTAGGGGCGTAACGTTCCATCGATCTGGATCGATATATCGATTCAATGATCAACAATCCAGTATCATCGAGCAAAGTGAAAACATCAATCTATATCATCATCTTTAAGTTATGCTTTATTCTGAAAGTCTGTGCCACTGTCAAACAGCAGCAAGCAGCAGAGAGAAAGGCGATGACGATAACGTTATTTACTCGGGAGTATATCAGCAATGTGAAAATATTTTCCATTATGGAGAAAATACAGGTCAAGTTGACCTGATGTACTTTGTCTGTTGAGTCAACAGACAAAGCACATTCCGTATAGAAAAACAATGCATCGGTGGCTTAGAGGATAGAGCAGACGCCCCATGTACAAGGCCGCAGCAGCCCGTGTTCGACTCCAGCGCCCTCCTTCACACATCACTCTCCTGTCAATTAAAGGCAAAAATGCCCTAAAAAATATCTTTAAAAAAAATAAATAAATAAAAAAACAATGCCGTTACGAGATAAAACATGACGTACCTGCCTGGACAGCATCTCACTCCACTAACTTCGCTAACATTAGCTGCTCTGTCTCAACGACGTTCGGCTGAAAAAAATGCACATGCAGGCTGAAATTCAACCGTGCTGTGGGAGAGTGTCGGGTGATACAGTGACTTTAACCAACAGTGAGCAAGAAAAATAATAACATTACATAACATTTGTTAAGCTATGAGTAGGAAGAAAAATAACTCTGCTAGCTGCCAGGCTAATTTAAACATAAACATGGTTAAGCTAATAAGCATATGTAATAATTTCTAGCAGAAAGCCCTGAAGGTTAACATCATTTGTAATATCTGCAAATATTGTATCGTTGTCCAAAGAATCGATATGATATGGTATGGTGATGAAACCAGTGATTTACACCCCTAATGGTCACTAATATTATTTTAATCCAACCAATGTCTCATCAAAAAAGCTATCTGACAATGTTATATTAGATCATATTTACTGGTAACACTTGAGTTTGTCTGTGCAATTCAAGTTCTGAATCACATCTGCTTTTGGCAGTGTTTGCACATTTATGCTAATGTCACTGATTCTAATCAAAAACAAAGCGAGGCTCACAAAAAGTGGATTCATCATGATTAAAAGCTCTTAACATCAATTTTCTTTTGGACGTCTTGATAGAGCTGCAGCGCTCAAGAGGTTCTAGAAAACATAATGAGGTCTCTGTTCTTTAACTCCTACGCCCATGTTCCATCACTCATGCACTACTGTGTAAGTAGGTGGGAGAGAGTGGCTGTGGGCGGGAGTGCAATCCACATATGAACTCAAAGAGATGAGCCTTGCAGTAGAAAGGCTTTATTAGCTTTGAGAAGTCTAAGACCTGGTAAGAAAAAAAAATCAATGAGATGAGAGATTCCAGCTGTGTTAACAACATATAAACAAACTCATTTTCATTCACTGATGCTAAAGTGGTTAGAGGCAACGGAAGGAGAAAAAGGAAGGGTAGTCATGCCAATCCAAAAGGATGGTTTGATGGTTTGAGGGATAGATTCAAGGGCTAAAATACATGGTGCAAATAAAGACACGGAGAGTATTCATTCCTATATTTAACCAATATGAATCTATCCAGTTGAATGTATAAAAACAACTAGAAAGAGAAAGCTGAGTCTGCCTGTGTTAAAGAGTGCCAGATGATGCATACTTGCTTCGGAAAGGTGCTTGATAAGATCATGAAGCATGGGATGCAATGCTATTCTCTACTGTTTATTTTGAGGGTGTATTTGAGAGTGAATAATCAGTGAAATAAATTTCTCTGTATGGGTGTGAATAAACACAAAAATATTTGGTCAGAATTTTAAACTCCCACAATCTGACCAGAGCTCAGCTTTAAAACTGGCACCAGCCTCACATGAAAAAGGTTACCGACCACTATGTAGACAATAGCCTCTGGTTCAGAAGCACACTCGACTGCAAACAGAAGAGATCAGGGATAAAACACAGGGCCAGAGTCCATAAGATGATGTAACACCGCAGTCATCCTCAATCAGCCGTGAACAGCATGACAGAACTACTTTGCAAGAAAGGCATTGTGTGAAGTGTACTGCAATCTTCAGACTTCGAGGATTTACCTTTGACCTAATGGAACATTAACAGAAGAGCGCTTCCCCCTTAAGAAACCCCCAAAAACAACCTACACATGGTTTATTTTTAAATTTCTATAAGCTTCTCTTCAACCTGCTTTTCAATCTCTAGCAGAGGTGCTTTCTTTTCTTCTGCAGTTTGGCAGACACTGATGGATATGGTGACTGAAGGTCAGTTTGCTTCTTGCTTTTCTCCCTCAGAGTATTCATCCACTGATTTCTCAAGGGTGCAAATGTATCCATCCTCCTAGCCATCTACTTTTTCACAACATCCACCTCATATGTGAAGGCTTTTTTCTTCAGGTCAACAGCTTGCTGCTCTTTCTTCCTCTTCTCTTCATCCAGGTTGCCACAGTAGTTCTGCATGGCTCCTGTAGCTGACAGTAGCAGTTCTTCTGTGATATCTTCCATGGTCATGCCCGCAAAAGATCTGACATTGTCAACAAGGAGCCTTTGAGCCACAAAAGATTTGTCCCTCTGAGTCTCCACAGTCAATTCTTAGTTAATGGAAAATCCCCTCTCAACACTGGCCTGTCCATGAGATAAGAAGACAAGGCAAGTAGAATCCTCACCTCATCCCACACTCTTGAAAATGATGGTTTTCCCTCCATTGCCTCATACTGGTCACAAGGTTGATCTGAGGTCGAAGTCCCTGAATCAATCCTGAAGAGCAAAAGGTGTCCTCACTGTCGTACCCAGGATAAAAAAAATCCAACGATGGAGCTAAGAGCACAATTTTGATCCTTTAGCATGGCTAGCTGGTGCTGCCTCTCCCATGTTCAAAATATCAAATGTTTGCCCAGACTGTCCACATTTTGCACATCCCAGGTCCTTTTCCCAGCCATCTATTATACTTGTCCAAGTGAAGCCAAACACTATTAAATCTGCCCTTTCCTGGCATGGTGTGAATTTACATTTCTCTGGCATACAAGCTGCAACTCAGGTCGGTGTAGAAAAGATGTTACCTCACAAGGAGAACATTTGTAAAGTTGCCCGAGAGCTCTGCGCTTACATTGAATTTGTCAATTGAGATAATAAAAGGCTTTCGTCAACCAATTTTAATTATGGCTCACATTTGTGAAGATAATTTATGTTATAAAATTATTCTTTCAAAAGTTTTCCAGGCCTGGAAAAGGCTATTTTGAAATCCTGTGGAAACACTATATTGTACAAAAAAAATATCTATGACATTAAAGTAGCTTACATTATATATTTGTCTGCATAGCGATAGGAGGTGGTAGAGAATGGAAGTCAGTGAAGACTAAATGTTTGAGTGGAAGATTGTAACTTGCTTTAAAGTGGTTTTGGCAGTGTATATGATAATAAGAAACAAGCATGCTAATCCCAGACTTCAGACAGAGAAAGCCCAAAGCAACAATCTAAATCTAAGAGAAGAGACAACCAAGACAAGACTTCCATGGACCTGCCTGTTAATATGACTTAGTTAGTGCCAAAGGACCACCCCTCCCCCTGAACTGGCAATAAATACACCTTTACAAAACTAGCCAGTGTAGCCACTAGGCTTGGGCAATATCTACTTTTTCATACATTAAAACCTTTGTGACATTTTACCAGGGTATACGGTATATGACAGTATTAGTGTGGGGCACAACCCAGCCAACATCAATATTAGATTCAGGATGTGCACTGGTGCATACCGTCTTAGTCTAGACTTAAAAATGTCCAACTACAGAATTTGTAGTATGGTTACATCTGGAATATGAACAGAGAATAACAAGAGAATAATCTAATATACACAAGCAATACATCATGATATAGAATGACCAATACCACACTGGATACAGTCAACATATAAACTGCTCTTTCATGTCAGCAAGGCCTTCATGTTATGATGATATTAGATGAATTGATGTATGAACTGATACGAATAATATATTGCTTTTTAGCTACTGAATTGTAAAAACAATCAATCACTGTAGAATATTGATAACTTCAAGCTTGGTAAACAAGTAGTATAATTATCATCACTGTGACTATGAACAACAAAGCACTGCAGAACAACAGGCCTGATGTGAACATAAATGTATGACAATCAATATGAGTCTTACTGATCTCCAGTCAGTAATGGTATTGTAATAAATCAGACAAACTAAAGCACATGCTGACTTTGGCTAAACAACTCTAAAAATACTTAGTTAACTCAAAGTCTCACTGTCAGCGTGACTGATGTTCACCTTGGGGCTAACGCTCCTCACTTTACCCAGCAATTAAGAAGCAGGACTCTGATACTTGATTTGGGTCTAGAGGAGCTGCAGTGTTTATTCATGGACAAACTATACTGTATATTTACTACCACTTGACAACTTTACTGCTAATTTCTTCTCTGCTCCAATCTGCAACAGCTGCCTGCTCTGAGCGCATCCACCGCATCACACTGAGGTGACACAGAGCTGGATAAAAAAAAAAAAATTTAAAAAATCAGCAAAGTTTCCCTTTTAAGAAGGTAAATCAATATGGTGGCTGGTAAGGCTTTCACAAATTGGCTGCAGCATTTTATTTTCCTTGTTTATTTTCTTGAGCAAAACTTAACTTAGGGATACAACCACAGAAAATAAAATACTGCAGTCAATTTGTGAAAGCCTGAGCTTCACTCATGTTATGATTATGATAGTCTCACACACACACAGATAAGAACATTCACATCGACTCCCCTCACAGTGCTGCATAAAATATCCAAAAACAAAATATCAGATGGTGTAAGTAGCAATTAGAGCCGCATTATTGTTTGCAATAAGCAATAAGAATTTTGATTTTTCATAAGAGGAAAACAATTAGTCGTTTATTTAAGAGACCTGTCTTATTTTCTCTTCTGTATCTTTACTATTGCTCTTAAATGAAGAGAAAGCATATCTTATGTGATTACTCAGTTACACTTCAGTGTAGGGCTGCAGCGCACCAAGCTGTTCCCCAAAGGAGCCACACTACTCTTATAATAATGTTAACTGTAAACATATGGACTGGATTTCAACCCGGCTAGGCCATGGTCATTTTCACACAGTTGGACTGAGGGCATCAAAGCTTGCATGTGGCATGGCATTTTACAAGTTGTTTTTTTTTATCCACTCTCACATGTTACATAGGGTGTAGGGCAATGTGTGTGTGCATGTGAAGCCCACGCCGTCATTTTTAAATTGTAGCTTTTGCAAATATTGGGTTAAGTTAGTGTAAGGATTATTTCTTACCAAAGTGAAAAAGCTAAATATTACTGCAGTTTGGCAGTTAATAACTTATGAAATGTCTGTATTATCACTTCAATATGGTGTCAAATATCAGTATTTTTCTAGGTATTGCATCAAAGTTAGAAATTCCAGTACCTTGGCAACACTAAGCTCTATTTATCGTAATGTCAGTGTTAATGCGACTTATTGTTCTAGTAAGTATACAAGCTAAAATAAATGTCACAACATGGACAATAATTAGTAAGAAATTATGAACAATGAGATTGTTTGACTATACATAGGGATGAAAGGTGAAAATTAAATTGTCATTGTCATGTCTTATTAACCATTTCCCCTATAAAAAGTAATGTCATGGAAAAACACTGCATGCAACACCTGCTAGTGTATGAAAAAATACTTTAAATCACAAGTGGACAGAGGCCTGGGTGATGAGTGCAGTGGAATCGCACCCTTTTCATATCTACGACAACCTGAAGAGGCAGCTCTCATTGCAGGGTTACTGGATTGATTTCATTAGATTGCACAGAATTTGACAATAATGTGCCAACCTCAATTATCCACAATCTTGAACTACTAGCTGGTATAGAATAATAGAGAAGTTATGCTATATTAATTCTTCTTGCAGACAACTAGACTGTGTTATTACAAAAAAAGTCACCACGCTAAGACTTAGAAGAGTTAGAAAATATTCTTTGTAGAACTCTCTGCATTCAGTTTCAACAACACTCAGATTCTGGGTCAAGTCAGGATGAGCTCAGTAATTAAGCTTTGGTGTTTTGTTCCTCGTGTAGCATTTTCAACCCCTGAGGTTCACAGTATGTGAGCTGCAGCTTTGTTCACTTCACTACTCAACACCTTTTAAATGTCTTACCTGAATCATTTCATTTCATTACAGTAAAGCAATATGAGAATTATTTTGACGAATAAACACATTTTTGAAAAGAAAGAATAAGACATGTATGAATATTAAATAAAATATGGCGTACGATGGTGATCCTATCAAAATGACGTCTTCTGTGTGATAAGTACAAAAGACACAAATGTGAGGGCTTTTAAAAGAACAAGTCCATTTCCACGGCCATAACCTTGCACTGTACCTGACAGGGTTGCTGGTAAGGGACACTCGCAATGAGTCTAGACAGGCAAACAGACGTTCGTCCATCACCCCTGACTTCAACTCTCCCAGGAATTCCTGGGGAGATATCTGATGACTGCTTCTCAGGCTACCCTGGAAGAGAGAGAGAAAGAAGACATCTCTTTAGTGCAGCCATGAAAAAAAAGTCATCAAAACAACACAAGGCCAAAAAAGAGTCTTTAACAGTCAGTCACAAAATCACAAATGTGCAAAAGTGACCAAGGTTCCCTTTCCAGTATTGTGCACTTGTCTCTTTATACACCTGAAAATCAATTTAAGTCTAGCCTACTTGAATTAATATTATTTTAATAATACCTGATAAATCAGATAAGTGTGTGTGTGTGTGTGTGTGTGTGTGTGTGTGTGTGTTATATGCCTGTCTCTCCATATTCTTTTCTCTTCATTTGAGATGCAGTATTCCTGTTTTCATGAAAAGGCACTCATGAATGAATACATTTTCTGGCAATATGCAGACAAAAGACCAGAAAAAAGTCAACTTTCTCTAGAATATTTCTATGAATGTTCCCTTTCTTATTAGTGGTGACTGGAAAGCTGCCTTGGCATAATCATCCCTAATGTTAACCATGGATTTATAATAATTTATAATGCTTAACCCTGCGTTAAATACAGCATACTTTCCTTTACAGCGGTGGGCTCAGCGTTGCAAACTTTGGGAAGTTCTCACCAGATCTAGCAACTTTTCCGAACCTCGAGTGACTTTATTTCTAAAAATAACTTGCTGTCACCTCGACCACTGTGAGTGCAGCCTGTTGAGCTGTCATTACATTATGAGGCGGCGCTCTCAGAATGGCTGCCAACGTTTTATTTACAACCATAAGCACACTAAGGTGGGTGCTGAGAGTGCTGTACCTGAGTGAGTGGCTTCAACAAAGAGAAACCTGGATGTGTTCAACACAATTCAACACGGTTGATAGAACCACCGATGTTAGTATGTGTGAGTAGTTTTTCTGTAGCTCCTGGAGGGTCATGCACATACAAAGTGATGCTTGCACATTTATATTGTGCAGCAACCCTCAGCAAAAATATAATCCCGGCGCGTTTTTTACAATGGCGCCACCCAAATGTGTCTGTTAGAGCAGTGGTTTCCAACTGGTCCAGCTACAGGGTCCAGATTTCTTTTTAGTCATTAGTTCAAGGTCCACACAGTTTAATACTAGTTTGTTGTCTCTGTCAAGTAGCTGTCTGTTACTCACTCACTCCACAGAAGAGAGCTGCACTTAAAAATACAAGCTCTGTACCCGCATTTCATTGGTCTTAAAAATAAAGTATGTTTTTTACAAACTTGACACTTTGGCAGGTCATGTGCGGTCTGTTCAGAATGGACCCGCCACCCACTTTTGGACCACGACCCACCAGTAGGGAACCACTGGATTAGTGGAACGAGACAAACCAGAGAGCCTTTCTCCCCACAGCATTCAGGCAGCCTTCCACTGCAGATTTGACTGTGGCAAATTTTTAATCAATGTTATGGAGTGTTTATCACTGCGGATATCTCACCACACTCACATATACTGTGCATCGCAGATAATACAAAAACAAAGCATATGGTCAAAGTGCTTAAGCTCCGTTACAACATGTCTTCATACATGCACTTTAGCAGTACAGGAATCATAAAGTCAGAGTCTTATGATACAAAATTACATTATATTACTGACATTTGTGTCATTGGTTTTTATCTATTTTTTGACAATATGCCAGTATGAGTGCCTTAACGGTTATAGTAAGAATTTCAGTCAATGGGCCACCTGCCACGAGTTATTTAAGTTCAATAAATGCATGATGTTCCCAAAGTCAGTGTGTAATCCTGTTAAATTATTGACCAGATTGACCAAGATAACACTGTGATCGCCATCATCTACAGTCCTAGTTTCACCTCACATTAGCATGGGAATAAGTCTGCCTCTGGATGGGCATGTGCAGGTGAGGTTGGTGGCTTTCCTACATGAGGTTGAATGTGACCTGTAGTGGGCAGTATACTGGTAACTACTGAAAAAAATCATTCAATCTCCCAACAACTGTGTCCTTACCATGTTTGTGGTGTCCCTGGGGCAGGTGTGCCATTATTAATTAACTGACAATGTGCAAGTTAAACGAATGACAGCCACATACAACAAGCATACATGTGTATAACTATATAGTTTTTATGACAACCATACTTCTATTTTCACTTTTTTTTCATACCTGTATCTGTAAAATAGTTTCCTAATTAACACTGAAAAGTTCAAAACACTTTCTTAAGATCAAATTCCAAAAAAAAAACACCCGCAGCAGTGATATTTTGTAATTAGTCTAACATGTTTTTGACCACCTATTTTTTCAAAGCTTTTGGATCAAAGCCAGACACCTAACATCCCTAAGCAAGCCCAGGGTTAAGGATAAACGCAAAAGCTTATTCCTCTGTTCTCCTCAGTATGGTGGCAAGTCGAGAATCTTTATTAGTTACCAAACTTTCAAATATCTGACACCAAAATGACACATTTCCCAAACATGCACATTTCCTAAGAGGCACAGAATCTGAAATATTTTGATGTTGGCTCACAATTTAGTCATCAACAGAAAGCACAGCAATTAACTGAGACAGCCATCATCCTTCACACTGCGAGATTCTAGGAAACCATGCCAAGTGTCACATGTAGATTTGGACTACTTGCATGACTAAAAGGTCACCCTTTTCCCCTGCACTGACCCCAATCCTCATGTACCCATAGGAAGATGGCTTTGTAAATACAGCTTTCCGATGAAAATGTGTCTGATCATGAAAAAAGCAGCCCCTGTACCTCGCCAGTCTAATAACAATCCACACACATCTCTCCAAACTAGTGAATATACACACACATAGCTTTTAAATATCTGGGAAGACTAGCAGGGAAATTAAGGCTGAAGTCTTTTGTGGGTTTTTCAGTGGGAGAGTGGTGTAGAGAGAAAGCTACACTTATTCGATTTTTCAAGAAAGCTGCACTAATGCCAAGCCGTCACATATCGTTGGGTATGTTTTTGATTCATCAAAGGCCTTAGAAATCAGCCTGTATCACCACTAGCAGGGATAAATAATCCCTAACCCCTGCAGGCTGCCAAAACAATGGAACTCTGCCCAGCCTGTATCTCCCATGACACCTCAGGCCCCAATCTATGACATTCTCCTCAATATATAATAAATGTTAAACTAGCTGTCAAAATCTATCTCACTTAAAAGACCCACTTTTACCTTCAATCATCAATGAATGTGTGTTATACTGATCATAAGCACCTCTATAGGCTTCAGAAAGGGCAACTGATACTGCATATAGACAGAGCCAAATCTACATGTGCATGCTGAATAAGAGCCAGGAAAGCAAAAACATTGGTATCAGCTCCAAGTCTCTTGTGATAGTAGCTAAGTGGCTACTGAATAGCTTGGTATCCAGTTTAAACCTCTGGAAAAAGACAAAAAAGGAACTTTGCCATTGGTTTACCCCAATAATGCTCTGCTTCATTACTGCAAGACATATAAATGCACCCTCCTCCCAATCACGTAGTACTTCCATCATTGATACAGTAAGTGTCTACCTCCCTCCCTTTTCTTCTTCTGGCCCAGTGGTCAAACAACTCTCCCGTCCTGGATGGACATGATGATGACCAGCCTGTTTGTCTCTTGGTATTTCTAAGGCCTCAAGCAGTCAGAGAACCATGGGTGCCGCTCATGGCAGCAACAGGCACTTCTGGCTGGGCCTTTCTAGCCAAAGGAGTATTAGTGACAGCCTGTTGGTCCACTGCTGGATTCAGAGGAGCTGTTCCCCCCCGCTCCCAGCCCCATCATTTGCTGCAGGGGCAGCCCAGGGTTTGTACTCTGTGAGCTGTCTGCCTCTTCATTTCCAATAAAATTTTTCAACTTTAAAGAATTCCGTGCCATTTCTAACTATATTTTCAACATATAGTGATCGATTCACAGTATATACACAATGTGGTGAATGTATTCATACAGTAATTATGTACAAAACAAGCAAACTGAATTGCAGTGCAAAGGATTGTGCTCCACTGTTTCGTGTATCACATCAAACTTTGCAAAAACCCTTTCACTGCACCAGCAAGAGTGGTGAGGTATGGTCAAATTTGACTTCAAACAAGTATGAATCTGCACATCAATGTCCTCTCATCATGTCTACCTGCACCCCTGTGGGGAAAAATCCTGTCAGCGATTTCCACTTCTTTCTCAAATAACTGTGCCTAGAACAATCATGGTAATGGAGCAGCTTTCTTCCTATCGCTTCCCAATCTCAGCCAACCTTTCCATTGGGGCCCTCCTCTCCACACGACGGGACACGGAAGTGGAGCAGGGCCACAGTGCCTTGATCTCTCTGTCTCAGTGCACACTCACTATCAGAGCACTTACTCCTCTGTTCTGAGCCCCCCCTACCTCCCCTCAGACATATCGGACACTGAGGAGAGGATGCAGAGATAGCAAATAACAATGATAACAACTGACATCCCATCTGCGACAAGCAACAAAGGTTTCGTCTCCCTGCTGTAGTGAAAGCCAACATTACCTAAACATCATACTGTGCCTGTGAATGACAGAAACAGCACCACTCCTGTAAGAGGTCAACGCCACTACCTCTGGTGCATCCAAACCATGCTGTAACACACCAAGCACTGATACAACAGCCTGAACTAGTGAGCCTCAACCTGTTTATGAATTCATGCAATTTACGGATTAACTATTCAAATCAAGACCATGTAAAATATTTATGTCACCATGAGCAGAGGTTTTATTAGGAAAAGAGTAGCAATTATTACTAATGCATGGTTATTAACTAACACGGAAATTCATGCCATGAAAACACAGTCGACATTAAATTGAATGGCAAATTTTGCTAAAAGTTTTAAAGTTTTCCTCCGATTAGTTATCCTGGAATTCAAAGAAACTACAATGTTAAAAGGCTTATCAGGTTAACTTAAACACAACAAACTTTAAAGCTTTTTTTCTTTTTAGTACTCAGTCTACAGTCCACATGCTTTGTTTTCACTCTGTCGTGTACATTTACCTACTTGGGAACATGTTCCTCTTTCAGTGATCCTCCTTCAACACTCAGTCACTTTAATTGAGGTCTTAGCCACAGTTGGAATTTGTAAATCAGTAGACTACATTTATGTTTGATTAATGTTCAGACAGTGAGCTCGTGCTTCGTGTTTAATGTTATCAGATCAGAAGTCTTTGAGACTTGCAAGCAGTTCATCCTGAGGAAGTCAGAGAAGGTTCACATTAAATTGCCTGCAAAATAGTCAAGTTTGGAAGATACCCACTTGATTTGGCAAAATTAGACTGCTCAAAGCTCATATTAGCTTTGCAGGGTTCCTACACATTTGGAATTTCAAAATTCCATACTTTTCCATACCCTAATTTCCAGACTTCTCAGTGTTTTGTTTTTTTGTTTGTTTGTTTTCAGACAATATGCGACATCTGAGTAAATATATCAGTGTATCATATTTCACATCATATTTAATTATTCTTAATAGGCAATTGTAGCCAAGTACCATAATGGCATGCAAATAAAAACTCGGGTAAGTTCAATGTCTGGGCTGAGGCAAAAAGGTTGGGACTCTGGGTGCAAGCGATGCAGTAACGAGACGTCGCTGTTTTTTCCTTTCATGGGGCTCAGAATCGCCTATTGTCAAGGCATCCATCCAAAAACTTGCATCAACCCATTGTGAACCACGTGAAACTCGTCTTCTTGTCGAAGATGCAGTGTTGGAGTGAAACTTGATACCTGGGGGGTTGGAGGAGGGTCATGGGGCAGACTGTACATACCACTTGTCAATCAGGTAAAAGGGGCGGTATGTTTTCTGAGACATTTGCTCTCACACAAACTGTGCTTGGCCCGGCATAAAACACGATCCAGATTGATTAAATTATTTTTGGAAATACCTGATTTTCTATTTTAGAAAACAGTATTTTAGAACAGTGGTAATAGTCTGGAAACATAAATATTTTCCATACTTTATTTTTCATTTTCCATACTTTTTAATACCTGGAAATTGATCAAATTTATTTCCATACTTTCCATACTTGCGTAGGAACCCTGGCTTTTGCTGAACTGTAGCATTTTTGCACTGATAAAAGACTGTAGGATTTGATCCACATCGATATTATTGAAACTGCATAAGTAAGTAATCTCTTCAAAGCTGTACAGGAGAACAATTACAGTATGAATACTGTATCAAGATACAGGAGACTTGAAAAATACTTTCTTTGCAAATAAGAACACTAGTTGAGAACACAGGGATTTTTTAATGGCCTATTAATTTGCCCCTCTCTTCAGTCTTAGTGACATGCTGTGCATCACTGAGACACTGAGAGACTTCTCTGAAAATTCTTGCTTTAAAAGGCAACACTAAGTAAAACACCATTTCCCACACAGCAGGGGCACTGCAGACAAATCAACACAGTGGGGTCTCTGAGAAGTAGAATTATTTTGGTTATTTCAAGACAACTGCTGCGCCGCAACACACTGGCAAAAGGTCAGAGATTATTTTGTATAACAAAATACATGACAATTGTTTCTCTGCAAGGCAATCTACGAAAATCGCAAGCCTGAGCCATACTTGACTAAGTCAGCACAGAACATACATCAATATACATCCCCTTATTCCTGAGTTTTTTTGGTAGGAGGGAAACATTCCCCATCTCCAGTCAAAAAAAATTCAATAGTCAACTGAAAAAAAAAAAATCACTTTAACAGGAAACTTGTGCAACAGTACAACACGATATAGTAAAGATGGGCGGATGATACCAGCACACCAGAGTTTGTTTACTCCACTGAAGCTTACTGTTTCAGTACGTTGTGCCAGAGCTTGTAATAAATGAAGAATACCACGGGACTGATGATGTCCAAAGCTTTTAAAGAGCCTCATTCAATTGACAGTTTTTTAAGTTTTGCAGCTAAACTATTATTATATGTGACAGGCACATCAGTGAGATAAAAGAGGAGACAAATTGAAAAATATGGAGATGTACAGAAAGGTATAATCATGTATATGAGCACATTTCCACCTTGTATGAAGTAAAAATGTCATAGAAGTAATAAGAGCATTTAGTCAGTATCATTTTCCAATCACATCACAGCTCATGTGTTACATATTATTCCATAAATATCAGCCATGAACTTAAAACACATAAGCCAACTTGGGCGTATGCATGTCTAGGCTTTTTGGACTATGCATTTAAATGATTCATTATTTGCACAGCATCTACTTTTAATGCAGCACCTCTGAACTCAAGTATTACAGATTTAATAATAGCACGCAGGCTTCTCTGACTTTTATTGCACACATATGAGGCTAAAACAATTAAAACCAGCGAGGTGTGGTAGTGCCTTGGCTCCTGTCTTAAAGGGCTGCTATAAGTTTTACAAGCCACCAGATGTCACTGTGCTGTCTGTGTTGGACGCCCCAGCCCGAGGCCTTGAGTCATTTTCGCGCAAATAGAAAGAAAGCCCCCAAAGCTTCATCCACCTGTAATAACAGCATAACCTTGAGTGTGTTATTGCTGAAGGGCCTGGTATTGGTCTGAGAGGGCAAATTATTACATGAGAGCCCAACCAGCCTCATAAAATAATGGCCATAATTTGACCATGGTCTTGAGAGTGATTTAAGAATTGAAAGCAGAATTAAATCCAGCCTGCTGAGTATCTTACACACACACTGTCACAATATATTAACTCAGTAATTACCAACATGAGAGATGCCGTATGTCAACATGCTTTTTTTTTTTTTTCACAACTTCCCTCTCGAAATAAGCAATTTACCATGACTTATGTAAATGTAGCATTTCATAAAACTGGTGTTTTGTAGGATTTTAATTTGATGCCTTTTGGCCAATGGCAACATTATTTTACTATGCAGGTAAAAAAAAAGATGGTAAAACTAGGACAGCACTTCAGTTCGGCATTTTAATATTGCCACACGGACGTTTCAGGAAAGATGCCCTTCTTCAGCATGTATTCTGGCAATTTCCCAATCAATATACACAGGTGGGGTTAATTAAAGGTGACTGCAACCCGCACAACTTGTGAATCCAAACAGGGGGGGTTGCCACAACCTTTTCAGGCACAGACCCTCATGGCGTAGGATAATAAGTCATGAAAAATAAAGGGAACAACACAAATTATAGTCACTTCATTAGAAACAAGCTAATGAAATTCCTTCATTCATCCAACTGGGAATGAAGGCATCAAGGAAGTGTATCCAACATGCCTCCCTTTGGAGAATTATTCCGTCCCTATTACCACCGTCCCTATTTCAGTGCACAGCACCCAGTCTTCAAGGTCGAACTGTGAGTTGAGCGCAATGTCTCCTATTTCTTTTTGCTATGCAGGTAAACGAATGGAAGCTTATAAGCAGGCTGATGGTCCCCATGGTAACTAGAGATGGACAGCCTCGGGCAACTTTGGAAGGATGTCTGATTAAAGCAAATATATTAAATTTAAGCCTTCTTTGCAAGACACTGTGCCAACTTGTTAACATTTAAAAAAACAAACATGTTAAGAATGATCTAAGCGTTCACCAGTGCAATTTGAGGTAACCTGAGCTCTGGTTAATTAGGGATGGGACCTGATAAGATTGTATTGATACCAATGATATTATCGGTTATACCCTTATTGACATTGATATCTATATTGATTGAATATTTGGACAGCATTTCGTGTCATATAGGATTTCTTTGTCAGAGAAAAAAAATCTGCTGAGCCTGCCTGCGTGGTCCTGATGTTATTATGACGTAGGATAATTACCCTTGGTAACGGACGTGTTAGTTGGTTGGGAAGCAGTGGCGTAGCGTGTCAAATACATAGTATTCCTGGAATTGAAGACCAGCAAAGTGCCAGTGTTTCCTCCTTAACTTGAAATTATCATTTTACAGATATTACAACAGCACTGTTGTCATCTTTCTTTGTGAAATGAAGCCATGCTTTGGACCATTTTTTTAATTTCTGCCATGACACCTCCCTCCTCTTCTTGTTGCAGGTTTCTACTAGCATAGATGCACAAGTCTGACAACATTGTTGTACAATGCACAACTGTCAAACATGCCAGCAACCTTCGAGGGTTTCTTTGTGTGTATGTGTGGGGCCATCTCTATCATTATGTGCTCCCTCTCTAAATTCAGGGGTAAATACAGCGCAATCAAAACTATTCATGATTTTTTTTCCTCAGCAGCAGCAGTTCGTCTAAGTCATGGACAATGATGATTGATCAGTCCATCAGATCAGAGCTGATCAGATCAGAACGATAGATGAGAGGAGCAGCTGCTGCAGAGGCAAGTGAAAACTGTTCTGTACAACAGATGTTCGAAAGATGTTCTGTACGACATCTGTTGCACATCTGTCCGTCCTGAAGGAGGGATCCCTCCTCAGTTGCTCTTCCTGAGGTTTCTACCATTTTTTCCCCCGTTAAAGGGTTTTATTGGGGGAGTTTTTCCTTATCCACTGCGAGGGTCCTAAGGACAGAGGGATGTCGTATGCTGTAAAGCCCTCTGAGGTAGACTTGTGCCGGTTTGAAAATTTTCCAACCGGTTTGATTTAAAGCCAAATATCTAACCGAACCGATATATCGAATTATATACCTAATTTTACCACTGGGAGTCACATTTGAGCTATTTTTCCCAATAAAAGCCCATTATAGGTGTAATGCGCTTCCAATCCACTAGGTGGCGGTAATACTGTATTAATCGCCAATACACACAAGGTTACACAAGAAGAAGAAGACGCAGAAGGACACCAAGGAACCTTCCTGCGACTCCACTCAAGACACGGCGGTTGAGAGGACCGAGCGAGAGGACGTTCCTGTAGTAGTTCCAGCCCCCCAAATAGTACCAGGAACTTCTTCAGTGGAAACGGGTTACTAGGGCAACAAACTGAATGACTGCTGACTCCCTCGTACTTTTCCCCGCCCCCAATGAAATTTGATCTCTTGCAGCAGCAGCAGACAGCTGAGCAGAGTGGAGCCGCTGAGTCCCTCTGAAGCCTCTGAGACAAACTAAACAAAACACTTGTAGGCTCTTCCACTTAATTTATAAACAAACATAAACCTTATTAAGTTGTTATAATGCATGTTACAATGCAAGATAAGTTGAATATAGTCCCTTGACACGCTGCCAATGTGAAAAGCTTTTTTTTTTTTTTTCTCCTTCGGTTTATCAGGTTGACGTGAATTAAACCGTGTGGAGCTCTTAAACCGGACCGAACCAGTTAAACCGGAAATCGGCACAAGCCTACTCTGAGGCAAATTGTGATTTGTGATATTGGGCTTTATAAATTTTAATTGATTGATTGATTGATTGATTGATTGATTGACTGAAAGCAAACTCTTTGACCCAAAGCAATGAAGGGTTAAGTTTCACATGCACCGTGCCTGGGGTTCTGCGGCCCCAAGAGTGTGGTGCAATGAATTAACGGTATATATATTCCAACAGCGCTCCTAATGAATGGTCAGGCACCAAAAATGGAAAGCAGATATGTGCCAACACATGTTAATATTATGGCAGGCCGCCACAAATAAATTAATGTGTGGGAATCCCTGGATAAGCTTGGAGGCGTATGAATCTGATGGAACGGACAATTCGGAACCGGTTCTCAATTCCCATCCCTGTGGTTAATATCTGTGATATTTGTTAGCAACAGTTGATTTAAGCTTGGATGTGCCTCCACAAAAAGGTTATTCTCAAGCTTCTGTAATATAAAATCAATACAAAAAACACCTCAGGTAGGCTGAGTTTTCATTATTATTCAAAGTAAGTATCACGGACCAAATCCATATTAACTATGAACACACTCTGGGGTAGATATTTAATGGAGTATCACCTGCAATTTGTGGTCTTTCAATAGGATTCTATTCTTAAGGGTAAGAGAAATCGATGTAAAACATGGCCTTTTTTGGTCCGGGAGAGAAAGAATGGTCCAAAGTTTCCATTTCTTTGGAGATTTAATCATTTTCCTCTGAACACTAACAGTTTTATCACCCTCTATCAAGATCCGTCTGTCTGCTGTGGGGGTGAGTAAAGGAAAAGCTTGGGGCTCAATGCTGAAACTTTGGAGAAGGGCCAATCAAGCATGATGGCAAACGCACAAAAACTAATCAATTATCTTCCAACACCCAAAAAAAAAATGTTATTAAGAATTAATACCAAACCTCATCCATTTGTGTTGTGAAGCACTATTACTCAAAAACATCAACAATTTATGTTGTAATGCACTATCACCCAAAAGCAACAGAAATTATTAAAGCTGAAAATCTATTTTGAACACCTTTTGGGACTGGGTGAGCCAACCAGAGAGGGAGAGCAAAAAAGGCAGAGAGAAAATGAGAGTGTGAGGAGGAGAGAGACAAGCTCTGTATGCAGCAAGGCAGCAGGCATGCTACTGGGTTTATTTGGATATTAGTGAGTGGGCTCTCTCCTTCCATGACATAAGCACATCCTCTCTAATTTGATGACCGATTTTTATTTATTTATTTATTTATTTTAATTCTTGCAAGGTACCAGGTTTCACATCATGACTACTTTTAATTTTGCATTTAAATGACTACTCTGTTAAATATTCACACCCTCAAAACAGAATGTGTATTTTTATAAATGTGTCCCAGTGCAGGTGTAACTACATCTCTTCCAGATTGAAATGGCAAGACAAATGAGATTTCACTGGCTTGTAATCAGATTTACTACAAATTCAATCCCTACCCAGTCTCTCCTGGGCCTGCTCCCACATGGGATGTCATTTTTCTTTCAAAAATACACAAATGACACAATATGTTCGCACAGTACAAGGTCTTAAAAGTACATAATATTTAAACACAAATCATGTAACTATATAAAGTTAGGCAGCGAAATATGGACAATAAAATGAAGTTAAAAATAAACTTACAGTTTTAGAGGCAGTAAAAATATACTGGATGACCATCTCTCTCTTTGTGTTGAGGTCCTTCTCTCTCAAAGGAGTCTTTTTTTCCTCATTCAAGTTCATGTCCTCCTGAAAAGACAGAAAAAAACAGAATAAAGGAATAAGTCTTATTGAAATTTTAATAAAATGTAATTTAAAATGCAATATTCTTTTTTGTTTAGGATTTAGCAGCACCTCTGGTGACAGGACTTATTATGAAATACTTGAGCAATATAAGCTTTGGTGCAGTTTAAGTGTAGACAGCTTTTTTTCTCCCAATTTTATTTAATCCAGAAACATAAAACAGTGTTTAATTTCTGGAAATTATGTTTGAAAATTGGGGTCATATCATATTAGAAAATTAGACATTATTGTATTCACAACAGCAGCTTTTTTAATGTAATGACAAGAATGGGCCTCATTTACCAAGAAATTTTGTCTTAAAACCCACTTATGGAGCTTTCACAAAGATTTACTACTTTTCTATTTGGGATTTATTGTTAAGAACAGACTCTACACATACTCAAGAGCACACGTGCACTTTTGAGCGCTGACATGTTTGTGCAAATTATGGTTATTGTGTTTTCTTTAATTCTACAGTTGATCACTACACTAACACTTCAAGTCACATTAATTATGTTAATGGAGAACCATGCCATCCACTTATCAGTGAATGATCACACTATGCGTAGGACTGAAGTACGCCTATGTCTGCACCCTAGATCTACTTGTACAATGGCATATTTATTGTTGCTGCAATATGTTGCAGAATAATGCCCGGAGTAGGGAACGCATCTTCCATGACCATGGCTGAAAATCCAGAGAACCTGGGCCTGGGAACGCCTTGGGGTCCCCCAGGAGGAACTGGAAAGAGTCGCTAGCTCTGGCTCTGGATAAGTGGATGGATGGATGGATGGATGGATATCATTCTCCAGTGGTCAGTGCCTCTTTTCTGTGTTTGGCAATGTTTTTCTTTACTTCATCAATTGTGTGCCCTTCTCCAGATCCAGCGTTCACTGAACAAGTTATAGCATCCCATACATCTTTTTTTTTGCATGTTATTTTATATCCACTACTAATGCCACTAAATATCACAGTGCATTTGGCGTCCACTTCCTGTAATGCCTATTTAGACTTTCGTTTGGGCGTTCTTGACTCAACAGAGTGCTGCAGGGATGAAGATTTTTTGAAGGCCAACATGAAACTTAGCATCACCCTGGTTCTCTTGAAAAAAAAGCCAATGGGTTTTCCCATTGGATTTTGCATTATTGTATAAAATAAGCTCTGTGGCACAAAAGTATGTGATACTTGTGTGTTTTGTTCACCAAAAACCTACTCAAAAGACCCACTGACTTCAGGACAAGGGAACCGGAAGTGCTCAACTGCTACCTCTATGGGTATTGGCGGGCATTTACCTATGCTAATTCGGATCAAGTGGCATGCGCCTTCACTTTACTTGGACAAGGGGATTCATCATTGTAAGAAAAAAGACACAAACAATTCTGATATTGGTGAATGAGGCCCAATGTTGAAGCCTGTTCCAAAGTGAGCTATACAAGTGTTGCATTTATGGATGTAATAGCCCTAATGTTATTACCATTGTGAATAACGTCATGAAATAAGTCTGGCAGTAGGCAGCCCCAAAAGTCTCAAGTAATTTAATCAATTCCTAAAAAGTGGAAAAAAAAACAAGTGGAAGTCGTCTCTCAACGTCTTTACAGCGTTCGTATTTCAAATGGTAATATGATGTTACAGAATGTACTATTAGAAAACAGCGGGCTCAAAAGTCTGAGAAAATCCGTGTTCTTTTATCCGAACTCTTTCAAAAACTTAAAAGGAGTCTGAGCATTTGACTGATAAACAGGGTAAAGGAGTGTCTATTATTAGAGCCATTATTCAGCTGAAAGCTTTGTCGTATTTGTCATGAATTCTATTTAACCAAAAAATAGTCTGCATTTTAGTAGTGTGCTTTAGTGTTGCTTATTTTGCTTTTACTGATTTCCCATATTTTTATTTAAATGTGACGATACATCTGAAAGATACTCAAACATGGAGCATGCTCACTTTGTTCTGTTCAGTGTTCCTTCTCTAAAATCTTCACCCAAATCTTTACTGCTCAGTCACTGTGGCGTCAGATTGGGTTTTACACAAGCTGCTATACTGTTTCTCTGTTGATACTGTACAATGACAAAACAACATACCATCATCTTTTCAAACAGAGCCAGGATCTCTTTTTCCGAGGTGATCTTTGATGAGAGTTCCTCAAACTGATGTGAGGTGGATGATGACGAAATGGACCAATCGTTGGTATTGTGTTTGGAGTGTGATAACGGTGGCCGCTCCTTTTTACTACCTGGAATCCGAATACTGGCGAATCTGTCCAGCTGTAGACAACAAAGAAAACACAATTAAAACAGAGAAAAGTACACAAGAATTCCCAGTGCTAGGTTCAAATACATAAAAGATGTGTTAGCTCATGAGCATATTTAAACGGTTAATACTAAGAACAAAGTAGACAAAACAATTAGCCTATTAATGACTTAGAAAAACGATGCTATTAGTGTGAACAAAGCACATACAGTACTCAGAACATCTGTTGAACACATGTTGAGCACTGCACTATCAGGATAAAACGCAGAGTCAACATTAGTAAGTGAGAAAAGCAGCCTGTGCTCCATGATGTGAATGAAACCAACGTCTGGCAATGGAGACCAATTTCATTGCCACTCAAAATAAGCAGATTAGATGAGTTTTAGTAAAGTGATGTTAGATGTTGCAAAGATTGACATGCAGGAGGAGAGAAAGCACGCCAATTTCTCAAAATCTTACCACATCATCTGTGATGTTTTTAAAGGGTAAGTGCTACAGGTGGGGAACAGAAAAAAACAAATCAGGATACAAAAAGCAGCTGTATCAAATGTTATAAAACAGATTTAATGTTTTAACTCTACAGGAGTCAAGAACAAAAAAATGTGCTGTTATTTATGAACAGATATCACTGCTTGCTAACTTAGAGTAGGATCCCTCATCCCTCATGGTGCAGCTGCTGTTCTTTTGCTTTGTCTACAGACATTTTCACAGTTGAAAAAAGACTTGTATGACTCTGGGACAATCTTGGGACAGCTTCAAACGCCGCAACACTGAGACAGCCCCATAGAGCAGTTCACCAAACACTATACTCCTCCTCAGATAAACATCATCCCTAACTTTCCATGTGTGTCTGAGGGTGTGATTTCCTGCTGTTTCCAGAATTCGCACTCATCTTCATCTTAATACTTGCCGTACCATACTTTACCATACTTTGTTCTGCCAACAACATCTATTTCCCCATCACAATGTTTCTCCACCACAATGTTTGCCAGGTCACTCTGCTCTTAGACTTCTCCCCAGAGTGAGACCATTCAGGTTTGCTCAATTTTGGTAAACATGTTTTGCTTCTAACTTGAGCTTAAGGGGCAAGTATTTCTAGGCCTTTTCGCCACCACAACACCCATACATGCAGACATGACTGATTATTGACTTTCATGTTTATTTAGTTATTTATCAGTATTTTGTAAATCAATAAACTTTTAACTCTTTGTAAACTCGTCTGGTCTCCCATCTTTGTTGCAGCCTACTGAGTTGTAACAGAAATCACAAGTTACAGGTGGCGTTCATTTTTTGCAGCGTTACACCCAAAACACACCTAGCATTGGCAAAGTGCAGCTCACCATAACACCATAATAATTATATCTTTCTGCAGCCATGAGGCGTGTTCGTGTGTTTCAGGCAGGAAGAATTTCTTTGCATAGGTCAACATGTCACAGAAGTCACAGGACCAATTGGCGACGGGCATTCTCTAGCTGCAATTTGCCGCCCAAATGTTAAACTATCCACAATTTTTTAGTTTGGCTGCACTTCGCCGCAGAATAAAACGGCCACAGCCATTGCATGGCAGTTCACTGCAGGCCGCACTTCGCTACTGTTCGGTGTGTTTTTGGTGTCAAGAGAGAAAGACAGAGCCAAGTCTGACGGATAAGGACAGTGATATGTTGCTGTTGTTTTGCCTCTACTTTATTACATTCATTTTGAGATTCAAAAAGAAGTTTGCACTGCTGTCATTTATCCAGAAGGAGTTCAATAGGATGGATATCTGGAAGTTGTAGTGGCTCATTGGATTGACGTGTGTAGGTGAACCTGCTTAGATATTACGATTTGCAGCAGCTGACCAACAGGTTTTAATAAAACCAATGTATGCCAGCTGAGTGAAGCCCTAACGAGCACACATTCCCCCAGGAGCCCGGAACAATAATCACCAAGCACAATGGGGTGGGTGCCAAACTTTCCCTACAAAAAGAAAATCCTTTTGGGGCACCCAGCAGTGCACTTTAGCAGATTATTAAATATATGTTTAAATGTCTAAACCCAAGTGACGTGTTAGTCAACATCGGCGACACTAGTCATTTAAACAAAAATTGCTGCCTATAAAGTGCTTCTCTAACAAGCCCTGTCTGCAAATTATAAAGGATCCACTTGTGCAGTCGAAGAGGAGATTGGCAGTTGGCCTGTTGTTATCTGTGCGTACCAGCTACCTCAGTGCCTGCCGAGCAAGTTTTGTCTGCTGCTTTTTCTGCTCTAGCACATTTTTTGTTTGTTTGTTTGTTTTTTCTGCAGACTTCTTGGGAAAGCTGCCATATGGATTTGGAAAAAGGAGTGCAGAATCAAAAAAAACGCCAAAGGAATCATCCTAATAAGGAACAGGAAGTCAATACATGAACAGAAAACATTACATTTCAAAATGTTCTCATAATGACAAACAGGCATTGAAAGGCTACGTCTCCCTTTATGTTATCAACAATGTTATTGACTATTTCTCCATAGGGGACAATCCCATACATAAATCTGATTTATAACAAAATATGTAAGCTACATACAGTGTATATGTCTGTCTCACACATATGCTTTCAGTCTCTATATGTACTCATAAACCTCATCAGACTAAATCCAGAAGATTTTAAAACCTTAAAAAGTCCTAATCAATAACATTCTGAAATAATTTCTTCTTTTAAAAAACATAGCAGCAGAGTGCACAGAACCTCAGAGAAATAAATCAATACATACCAGTGTTTAATTAATATTATAAAATCACCTGGTAAAAATAAATGTGTCAACCTGTCAATAAAACATCCCGCTAATGATGCTCCGAGATTAACATCATACATTTTTGTTCAAAATGTGCGAGACTCAAAGCTGACATGAGAGAATACTAATCAAATGACCCACCAAATGTCTACTTTAGAAATCATGTTGTCCTCAAGTGGACAACTGGCCTACTAATTAGACATAGTCGTCAAACTTTGACTTCATCTGCCCACAACTTGACAAACGATGCTTGAGTGGGCATATTTAGGACAAAACTAACCAAGATGAACCCCAGCAATTAGACATAACTATTCTAAGTACTAGATAATGGCCATAACTGAATAACTACTGTACCATGAAGGAAATTGCCAGTACATGAAAACAAGATAGTTGATCTTGGGGAAACACTGAACTTCGACATCTTTTTCAGTTAACTGAGATAACGACTCGTACAGAAAACACTGATTCATAAAACACTGCACATGCAAACCACAAGAGAAAAGACATGTAAACACAGAAAGTAGGCATGTAACGATATGTCGAATTTCACGGTGTCGCGATAAAATAAATTCTCGATACCGTCATGGAAATGCCACGGTAGTTATATAGCTGCGTTCTCCTACAGAGCCGGTAATATGACTGTGCGACTACATTCCTCATAATCCTTTGCATGCAACTGCGCGTGCAGGTGAGAGCAGACTCGTGCAGCTCACCCTCTCAGCCTCCGACTCTGACCTGTGCGTGACCGGAGGAACAGCGAATAAAAGTAAGGAGATTGACTGTTCTTCTCTGTGTATTTTCTCCGCGACCGTTCATCATAGCAAGAAGCCACGCATATCACGTGAAACAGCGGAATCGTGGCTTTCCGACAAGAGCACTTGTCAGTAGTCTAATGTTTTCACAGCGAAAAACAATGATGAAGTTACACTAAAATTATGTATAACAGAGCTTTCATACAGCTTTGCACACACATTACTCTTGGATGGATTACTCGCGAATGCAGGGTCGCACAGAAATGCCACACATATCACATGAAAGCGCAGGACCAGAGCTCTCCTCTCCTCATCTCCTGTTCTGAGAAAGTGTTAGGGTCTCCTTGATGTAAAGATTGTCAACCTGGCGTGAACAAACTGAGTGAATGTGCGTTTTTGAGTTTTTCTATGACTTCCAGGGAAATGGCTGGGCTTTATCTATTTTGGTTTTCTTTTACACACACACTCTCTCTCTCTCTCTCTCTCTCTCTCTCTATCTCTATCTGTGAGTGAGGGATTGTGTGTTATTGAGTTTACATTATTTCTAATTTGTTAATTTTGTTGTTGTTGCAGGGTCTGATTGTTTTAAGTTTTGTATATTTGATGAATATTAAGATCCTCATAATTGGATGTCATTCAGATGACTTTCTAGTAATAGTACTACACTACTTTTGTTCAGAGTAGGTTAAAAAATACTGAATGTTTCCATTTTCATATTCTGTCACTATAGTTTTAACTGACATGACTTTGTTATGGCACTTTAATGTCTGCCTGCCTAGCAGTAATAGGGGGGAAATGAAAGCACATGTTCAACTGTGTGTTGATTTGTTTATGATATGCTTCCAAGTTAAAAATAACATGCTGTACAGTGTACATGCACTATTTTTGAATATAATAGCTATTTTGAACAATAAATTTTCTCTTTTTTTTTCCCTTGTATAAATATCGTGATATATATCGTATCGTGGACTCTTTATTGTGATAATATCGTATCGTGAGTTTCTGGTATCGTTACATCCCTAACAGAAAGGGAATGTTTCATGCAGATCAGAACCCAAGAACCAACCCAAACAAGACAGCATACAAAGACAGCAGATTTTAAAATTGTTATTTTCTGGACCCTTCGATAACAGCCCTGCTAACCATTTATTTTTGTTATTCTACTTTATTTCACTTTTAGACCTTTGAGCAATTGCACAGGCCTAGAGGGGCTGCAAATTCTGATGGCAAGGCAAAATCGACCACAGTGAACTAAACATTGATGCTCCACCATCTCATTTACCAGAATTGAAAAATAAACCCTCAATACTATGGCCTTTTTAGTCAAGATTTAAATAAACATGCCTAGGGCTGTCCCGAATGCCATTTTTTCGGCTTTGGAGCTTTGCTCGGAGTCAACAGGAATGGAAAGTCACTACATAGAGAGATTCAATCGGTATCAGTATTCAAAGATTCAGAAAGATTCGGCTCAGTATTTCTCCGTTCTCAACTGAGATGGACAGCATAGTGCCACAACAAGTGTGTTTTGGTTTAATTAGAGGCATTCATTCTCAAAGTTTCTGTAATTCTACAGTGTTTTTTGAATTATTTGTTATTTTAAAAAGAAAATTTCCAAAAGGTTTGGTGTGTTTTATTTGTTTGCAATCCCGATGGGTTTGGTTAAACAAGCTCATGTCTACAAGGTAATATCTGTGCACATTTTGTGACATAATAACAGCTTGTGACAATTTTTATTATAATGGATAAATTATAGACCCGCATAAATGATCATAGGCTCCAAATCCAGGATAACACTGGACAAAAGGCTGTGGAAAAAAAACACAAAGAAAAAAACCAAAGACTATCTGAATCTCAAAATGAAAACTGAATACCTACCCAATAAATTAATATCAAAATAGTCAAATATTTGGGTCCAGCTCTAAACATTTTCTGTAGAAATCCCTTCATAAATAACATAAGTGTTTTTTTTCCCGCATGGGTGGTTTTGTTCACAAGTATAACAGACCCCAGACTTGAACCTGTCACTCATAGAGCACAAGATTTAGTGATTTAGATTCCTTTTTTTATTGTATTTACTGTCAACTGACTTATTGATTAATCTCCTATACCTTTAGCTTTTCAACAAGACCTCAAGCACTGACTGAAACTCCACTCAGCAAAGTAACTTTTAACAATTAAAAGTCACAGAAAAATCTGCTTTGGTGCAACAAACTTGTCAAGCCCAATAAATGCTGATAAAATGTTCCTGTAAAAGTCATTAATGATTGACACTGCTCCCTTTTCCCCCAACCAGGTTTTTGTTCTGCATATTTCAGCTCTAAAATGACAGATTTCCTCCTGACACGACTTGTGTATTTTGTTTCTACCCATTTCTTTTTCATTTTCTTAAGCCAATATGAAGATGAAAAGTGTTCTTTTTTTGCAAATGGCACTATAAAATGCATAGGGTTAATTGAATAGGTAAATGAAGTGTCTCAATTATGATAAATTCTTTTCCAGTTACTTATTTGAGCACCCAAATTCAATAATATTGCCCATTAACACTAAAAACATTCTCCAAAAATTAGTGATATAGAGAAAAAAAGGATATTAAACATCCATTACATTAATGAGACTATAAAATCTTTTCAGAGCATAAACTGACAACCAATTTTTATTTTATTTGGGGGTTTTTTTGACAATGAACAGTCCATCTCATCCTTTTTTCCTACCCTGTAATTAAGTCGGCCAAAAACAGGATCTCAAAATAACATTAACACATTGCATCAACATGTCTTCTGTTCCATTTTTTTCTTCATTTTTATAATGCTATGCTTGAAAATAGCCACTGCACATGAAATGGCCTTTAATGGCATACCCACTTTCTGCCAATTACAGTAAATATTGTGGTACTGCAGTGCCACCTATTGAGATGACAGCTAACTAAATAAATTAATGCTCTTCACTGTGAATAAAATATATGCAATGTTTTTCAGTTATTTATTATGATAATAGTTATATTTTATATATGTTTTTAGACAGACCAGTCTGCTGGGAGGGACTAAAAGGTGTCAAGCTGTATCATCACACATACATGTATGTATTATTTAGTGAGAATAGTAAACAAGATGTTCTTTGGTTGTGTATTTCTGACATTTAGACAGAGGAAAGCCACAAGGGGAGCATCATTAAAAAATGTAAGGCTCTCTGGGTCACAACATTGCCTCAGTGTACTGCTTTTTATTTAGGATATTAAATAAAGAACAACAACATTGACCAACACCTTCGTCAGCCTGAGTGAAAATGTGCAGTTCAGCTCATGTAAGGATGCTTTGCATGTCACTCTTGTTGACAACAGTGAAAAGTGCTGCAAAGAGTACGAGTAAGTCAACAGTAAAAAAATTAGAATAACTTCAGTATGTTTTCAGCTAGTATTGCTTTTATTGTTAAGTAGCCACATAAAGTCTTGAGTGTGTGTTACTTGCAGTATCTTAGCATAGATTAATTATGTTTTAAATAGGATAGAACAATTTAGGGTCCATTTTCTAGATTTTTTTCCAGAGATTTCAATTACACCTCACAGTCACAGGAGTTTGCTCAGTTGTCAAGGAGATCATTCCATTGTCATCATACAGTAGTCAACAGTAGGCAGGCATGTTATGCATGATGGTGATCTTTGGCAGCCTATGTAAATAGCCTCCATCCATGCAAAAGACAGTCTTTGAACAGAGAAAGGGGTTATGATCTCCCCCAGCATAACTGAGGTCACACGATGACAACTGACCCATCTCCATGACAACTGTGCAAACTCCATTTGCTGATCAAAACTGTGTGAGCTGCTGCTAAAAACTCCAGAAAATGCTGGTGAGTGGACCTTGAGAAGAAATTATTTTATCAAACAACATTTTCAAGGATAAGGATGAACTTTAATGCTCAAGGACTGGTAAGGGTCTTGGTTAAGTGAAACACTGCTTGTGCTTATTGCCATTTTCAAAACGGGAACTCAAGGACTCCCTATGTGTGATCAGCCCTACAGAGGCTAAATTCCTAAGTTTCCCTGTACAACTGGCTTTATACATCCTCAACAAAAAACATTTACCATTATGTGTTTTAATCATTAACACCGTAGCCACTCATTAGTGTTCTGCATACCTATAGTTAAGTGATTTATTACGAATATACTATTTCAAAATAAAATCCTGTTAAGAGGTTCAGTGCATTTATTCTGAATCTGTCAAAAGATGTTCAGTTATCAGATGTTATACAAGTTTTGTGCCAGGTTTGCCAATCCGCATTCCTGGCAGTCTATGAGACGCAGTCAGATACAGTCATAAAATGCACCACCTCTTGAATCAGGGAAAAATAACAGCAAATGGCATCACAAGTTACCACAGAGCCTTCATATCACTTAATTTGTCTGACAGTTAAAAACCTAGTCTTTACCTTTAATACACTATACACAGTATTCATATGTCTGTATTACCAACTTTCAGACAGACATGGTGCAATAATGCATGTTAAATGCACACTGACATTCAATCTGAATGCCTTAACCAACCTGACTTAGCAACCATACTTTCAACCAGCACTGAACACACATCTAAGTAGGTGAACCGTTTTTTCCATAAATGTTAGACATGTAGCCATCAGCTCATCAGTAGGAGTGGATAATAACAGGCTGGACTGAATAAAAATTCCTGCGCAGACCTTTTACTAGAATCTAGACTATATATATATATATATATATATATATGTATGTATATATAGAATATAGACTAGAATCTCTGAATGGCAGCAACAAGGAATTAACTTGTGTTAGCACTCTCATAAGAACAGGGTCAAATGCGGGTTGAGCGTGCATTAAGTAGATCTCTGTCATACACACGTCTCCTGTCTGAAGCAGGGTTGTGTGTGTGCGTTGTTAATAGAGGCCTGACAGCTTTGAAAATTAGACAACCAAAAGAAGCCTTAATCACAGTACTGTTTTGTCCAAATAGCAACACCTCTCTATATCTCCCAGAAGACTACAGAAGAGATATACCTGGCAGACAAAATGTTTGCTGGGTTGCAATAGTAGGAAGGACATGGATTAGTGAAAGGGCTAAACCCTGAGCTAATTTTAACCTTTTGATTTCCTACATGCAAAGTTAAGTCAGGCAAGGTCACTGTTCACAAAGGAAACTCTAACATTCAATTGCATTGTGTATGAGCTTTTTTGGTCTCTGTTAAGGCATTTTATCTGCAATGGACACAAAATAATGTGTAAAGTAAGTGCACTGCACAGGTATAACACATCCCCAGCTCTGTTCTGCTGGGTTTTGCCTACATGTAGGTCTCCTAAGATATGAGCTGAATAGCCAGTTTTAGATAGTAACTGGAAATATAATACATTACTGCAAGGTCGTTGTCACATATCTTCCTCGATAGTCATGCATCTGTCCACTGCCATATGACAAAACGTGAAAATATATTAAATATGGGAACTTTTCCTTGTTGGTCGTGCACTTTCCTGTGTGTGTGAGTGTCCATGGGTGGTAAGACAGACAGGAAAAATAATGCAGACATTGACAGATGCTTAAGGACAAGGAAATAAAATGACCCCCTGACCCAACCACACTGCCCCCTGCGCATTTACACTAAAGCCACATTAGTTTACAGCACATAGCTTCAATAAAACAAACGTTTCATTACAGTCTGCCATACTTACAAACTTTGGTTTGCGGTCTCCATCATCATAACATGTGTTGTTGTTGGAAGATCCCTTTTTCTTTTGAGGTTTACTGTCTCGTCCGGTATTGGTTTCAAACCGCTGACCATAACTCTCCATGTTGTTGACCTGAAGCTGATGACTTGAGCTGACAGCTACTAACGTTAGTGAAGACGTTACCCTTGTACGTTAATATTAATTATGTAAGTATGTAAGTCTGCACACACTAAAATAGCTAAGGACGAAATTATCTACATTAAGGGTTACCATTCGTAGCTAAAATTGTCCTAACAGCTACCGTTTGTTAACGCACAGGCGCACATTCAACTGTCAAAATCCAGAAATGTCCATATATTTTCCAGCCGTCACTCCCAACAGTCCGTTTAGCAAACTAGCTAACGTTAGCAAGCTTGCTAACCTACCATTCACCGGTGGCTTTACTTAGCGCTAATCCAATTTATGGACTGTCACGTATGCTAACTTAACGCTTGAGTTTCCGCGGTGAATGCTGCGTACGAGATAACAGTTTCCTCCGTTTACCAATATTATCCGACCGTTAAGAGAAAGATATATAGCTAATAAGTATTAGCAGAGGATGAAGCGTTAGCTGGATACATAAATGGAAAATATTTTTTGACAGACCCGCGCAATGGCGACGTCAGCTGCGCATGTTTAATCCGGCCAATAGCAACCGCCGAGCTGGTCCCGCCCCCTCTGTTTACAGTTGAGAAGGCATTGGATTGGCTGCGGTGAGCTGTCAATCAGCCCCACTTCCTATTAAGACTGTTCGTTTTAATAACCGGGGTCTCCCGCAGGAGAAATGGTTTCTTTATCATGGGTGCACCTATACAGTCTATGAGCAGAACCTGTTTGTCTGCAGTCATTCCTGTCATGACTGATAGAAACTGCAGCTATAATAACGATAATAGTTCATTTTTATTATAAATTCATTTAATTATTGTTACTTATTTTAATTTATTGATGTAGAGTAACCCACAGGGCACATTTTCTGCTAAAACATTTAGGTTACTTCACAGTACAGTAATAGTAATAGTAATACTAAGGAGTCTGATAGTTTATTATTTATTAGGGTCCGGGCAGCTAAGCTGCCAGGACACTATTGTAATCCTAGGTATTCTTCTTTCTTCTTCTTCTTCTTTTTCTTCTTCTTCTTCTTCTTCTTCTTCTTCTTCTTCCAAGGAAATCATACTTCTCATGGATGAAAAACTCACCAAACTTTGCACAAAGGTCCAGTCTCATGCCAGATATCCTCAGCTGTAAACTCAAGCCAATAGTCCTGATGGTGGCGCTACAGCAAGCGTCTAAAGTTCATAACAAATCAACCATACGTGCTACAACTTCACAACTTTAATCAAACTGTAGCCCCAATACTGAAGAAACTTTTGTACACTTAAACCTATTAAAAATTATGATGTTCATCACTCTGTTTTTTTTTCAAAAACTGTAAAATTTCTTAAACCTATCTCCTCCCACAATTTTTGCTCAATTGACACCAAACTTGCTACAGAGCATCTTCAGACTGTCCTACAAAAACTACGATTCTCAGATTTTTGATTTATCAAAAATTGAGCCTACAGTGCATCAAAATGTTTGACTGTAAACGGTACTATAAACATATACATGCAAATTCTTGCTAAATAAATCTTCAATGTTCATGAAAAAATGACAAAATTCTAGAGTCATGGTAGATGATGTGTGGCAAATTTCAGAATTTTATCTCAAAAACTGAATTTTTGACAGCATTTTGAATTTTGCTCTAATGTGAACAATTGGAGTCAATGTAAAAATGGCAATTTTAAACATCAGTTTTTCACTTATGGAGCAAATCAATCACTGTTACAAACAAATTACCAACATCTCCATGCTGTCTAGATGCAATATGTGTATTTTCATATTTTTGTCTTAATAACTGAATCTTTTACAGTGGTTTCAAATCTGCCTTTCCATGCACGGATGGCTGCTTTCCTACACAACAGTGAATGGCTTACTCAATTTGTGAAGCCACTGTTGAGTTGCTACTTGCCAATTAGCTCAGAGCGGTAGATGACCGTCTTAGGTTCCAGAGGTTGCAGAGTCGAGCATGACTCATCACTGTGCAGCATCTTCAAGTCTTTTTTCTGCTTGAAAATCTGCCTTCTCATGCTTGAAAATAAACCAAACTTTGCACAAAGATCCAGTGTCAATACTTCAGTGTGAAACCATCTGAGGCTTCTCACTTTGCACATAGCTCAACTAGTTAAACATCAGTTTTTCACTTATGAAGCAAATCAATCAGTTAAAATAAATTACCAACATCTCCATGCTGTCTAGATGCAATATGTGTATTTTCAGATTTTTGTTTCGATAACTGAATTTTTTACAGTGGTTTGAAATCTGCTTTTCCATGGCTGCTAAACCTGCACATCTGGCTTAGTCAGTTTGTAAAGCTACACATGAATTGTCACTGACTAATTAGCTCACTAAGATAGAAATTGATTCTTAGTCTCAGAGGTTGAGAGTTCAAGCCTCAGCTGATGCAAAAGGCAGCTTGGGTTGCTAAATTCCTAAATGTTTTCCAATTCTTCTGCTTGTTGCTCAGAATTGCCTAAAAATGCCCGGACCCGACCCATCGCTGCGCAGCAGCTATAATTTATTTTTTTAACCTTTATTTAACCAGGAATTCCCATTGAGATTGAAAACCTCCTTTACAAGAGAGACCTGGCAGCCAATCAGAACACATTTAAAATGTAATAAATACAACGTATAATACAAAAACCCACATTAAAACAACAACTATTCAAACATAGGGCCTCTCAAGAAAAAAAGCAAGCACGTGTCTCTGTCACCACATTCTTTATGATGCCCTTAATTTCATCAATGGATATAAGTGTTTCTAATTTTAGATCTTTCTGAAGATTGTTCTATGTCCAGGGTGCAGAGAGGAGAATGCAGTTTTTCCCAGATCTGTAAAAACCTGAAGCAAAATAAAAAGCAATCACTTGGAGGAGCATAGCTGGTAACGACCACAGCTGATACACAGAAGGGGGCAGAGGTAGGCCAGAAGTTTGCCCAATATGGCTTTATAGATAAAAATATACCAGTGGTGTTGTCTGTGAGTGGTCAATGACGTCCAACCCACCAAATCGTAAAGAATGCAGTGGTGAGTAAGTGACTTCGCATTTGAAATAAAACACTGAATCAAGGCTTTGTAAAATGGAGGAGTTTGCATGCATATACAGTATGTCACTGTAATCAATCACAGACAGAAAAGTAGCTTCAACAAGTTTTTTCTCAGCACTCCAAGTAAAACGACTTATCTCATCTCTCAATGTACCCAAGTACTGATGAGAACACTCTTTTGATGGATTTACCATCAGAAGTGAAGACGTTAACAACAGAATGTAAAGGCATCCAACAGGACAGTAGAATAATGCAGAATTTTGAAGGTTAACACACAGCTAGAAACTATTAAAATAGTGTTTGGATGTGGAAACTTTATGAGAATGTTGCATGGGTAACAAGACAAAATCTACATTTCCCTCAAGCTTCAATCAGTTTCATGTGATTCTTCAGAGACGTACTATTATGCATGGTTGAAAGGTTTAACATGGAGTCAGTGCAACAGATCATAGCTGAAAAAAACACCTGTGTGTGAACCACCTTACCACATTAGTATTACTCATTTATCAAATAGGCTACAGATGATATTCCTTGTGTTTTAGAAAGTGCTTCCCCCTTCTCTCCAGCCTACCCCGACACGTTTCCAGGACCCGACAACTTCTCATAAAGGCGTTCATGTGAAGCTTGAGGTGGAACATAAGTTGATGCTACCTTTTTTTTTTTTTTTTTTAATCAGGCTGTTGTACTGAAAATGCTTCACGCTGTTGGTTTTCAGCTTTGTTTGGCCATTTAAAAGTCAGCCTAAAGCTACAGTGAAATCCCAAATACCTTGTCTGATGCAAACAGCAATGAGGTGATGTGATGCAACAAACAGAAACCTTGGTGAGATCCTTCTTGTGCTCTACTCCAAAAGAACGATCTGCTCCCCTAAGAGGTACAGTATCAGAGAGTTCTTCCATGTAAAGCTGAACAGTGTTGAACATTTGTGCCCATGGTAATGACACCATCAAATTATGCAATAATATATTAATTATGTAGAATATTGACAGTGAACTACATTAACATTAATGACTACTCTTGGGCTTTCTTAAGCTAACCATTCAGCATTTATGCTTGATCGTGTGGAACACTCTCCTCATATACAATAAGCTTTAACCTAATGTAGGTAATAGGATAAAGAGCCACAAGTGGTATTAACCTCTCCCCTGTATTTGTGCTTTCTGACAACTAGGAGCATGCCAGCTCTTCTTAGCACTGAGGTAAAGTGATAATTAGACATGTTTAGCTCACTGACAGCTACAACTATAACAAAAGTTGGTTGTAAGTTTGATTGACAGTTTTTTTTCAAAGAAAGTTTCTTTGCCACCAGCAAAAACAAGAAGTCTACAATATATACTTAACAAACAGGTCACTGATTTCAGCTGTCTGTTAGCTCGTGTAATTTGCTCAGCTGTTATATTTCAAGCGTAAATCTCTGGCAAGTGGAGCAGTAATTCAGTGTAATTGCGCTTCCACTATTACCACGTCAATCTGCGAAAACACATGCATGGCTTTTACGTGAATGGCAGGAAACAGATTTTGCGTGCACATTTTTGACTTAAAAAATATGTTTTTTTAAGCAAAACTTTAAGTCAAATGTCACCACTGAGTGAAACCTCATCTATGAAATCAAATCTGTCGTCCTTTAAATTCTTGAAATCTTGTTATCTTTAAAGACCTTTATTCCTTGACTCCCCCTGAAAGGCTGTCTGCATGGCTGTCAGCAATGTGTTAATGCTCTTCATCTGGCCAAACACAAGCCTTGTGGCATTGTGCCTTGCTAATCCTCCCAGACAATGAGAGATCTACCCTTCCAAATCGGTCAAAGAATTGCCACAGGGATGTACAACCAAAAACGCCCGAGGCCAAAAAAAATATGAATTCAAATTCTCTTGTATTGGTAATGACATTGATCTCTGTTATTTAAATAAACAGTCAAAACACATAAAATCAATCTGAGTGAGGCTGGATGTGCTTTGTGATTAAATAATGTATGCTTTATTTGCATGAGTCTTTCAAAACAACATTGTCACAGCATTGGAATATAAAAAGTACAACTCATGAAAATAAAGTAACTCTTGTTAAAGTGAGTCTCAAGGATATTCAGGAACATTTCTCTATACACAGTATCGTAAAGTCACAGCAGAGTTCAAATGCTTCTTTTTATTCAGGTTTTTGAAGAAATAACTTGGGCAGGGGTGTTATATGTGCTTTTATAATCTGTGGTTGTCAGTGGTACTGACAACAAAAACAAGTCAACCTTATGTCAAAGTATCCAATGAATACAATATTGAATACTGCCTGTTTTGTATGGAACACATAGACCTCAAGACATGAGGATCAGAATGAAACTTAAAAGCTTTGACACACGAAAATGTCCTTCCAATGAAGTTTCATTACTGAGCTGGTACGTGTCTGTTGCTGGGTACTGTTTTATTATTTCAGTGTGCATATACTGCCATCTTGTGGTTACACTTAAAATTGTATCACTCCATCAGAATTCAGTCAGTGTGAGCAACATGTCCAGTCAGTGATGGCCTGGCACTCTCAGCGGGATCCATGTGCTCCTGTGTGTCTGAGGGTCGTCACTGATGTCAAGGGTGGGCCCGCTGTGACTGGTCATCTTTAGAGCTCACTTGTACTTATTAAGGTGTCCACCAACTACCAAATGTGTGGCCTCTAGCTTGGGGCAAGAATGGGTAGAAGTAGACCAGTGGTGGAATGTAACTATGTTTACTGAAGTAAACCTGCTGTACTACAATTTTGACATACTTGTAGCCAACTTGAGTATTTCTATTCTGTTATTGTCTACTTCTACTACAACTGAGAGGGAAATGTTATACTTTTTACTCCACTACATTTATTTAGTACTACTTTTCACATAAATAAACCCCCTACTATCCTACTAATACACCAGGTAGTATACAAAGTACCTGAAATTGGCAACTGCAACATTAAAATGCTCTTACATGTATTTGTAACTGCTAAAAATGGAATAATATAATATTCTATAGTAATATAACACTGTTAAAAGAGCTGTTCTGCACAATGAGTGTCTTTACTTTTGATACTTTTACTAATAGGATTTATGTTCTTTTATTCAGTTAACATTTTCAGGAATTTTACTTGTAATGGAATATTTTTAGACTTATCATTTTTCCACCTTTTCCAAAACACACACCCAAATTCACTGGTCAATACCATTCCAAAGCCAAATTTTCCTTAGGAGCTTTGTGGACACACATAGGCTTACACATAATGCATTTCTGGTGAACAGTGAAACTCTCTGTAGACACAAAGAAAGGTAGAAACATTTAAGATGATGGTTTACAGATTCTACACAAACTTAATCCATTTTGTCCTTTGTCAGAGTTTCCCCTAGATGCCAAAGTATTGGTTTATCTTCCATGTTGTCAGCTAAGTCCAACATGCGCTTAGATTCTTTTCTTGTGAATTTGTATGTATAAAATTGAACCATAAATGTATAAGATAATATGTAAGGGATAATGTATAATGAGCCGGTGAATACTGGGAAAATAACTCCCGACAGGGGAATAGAACCCCGACGCGCAGCGGCTAATTATCAGTTAAATAAATAATGTTGTCTGCCTCTGCGAAGTGCATTAAAACCGACCGGATTCGACAACTTTTGGTGAAAGTTTTGTACTCACCCAGGCTTAGTGGACTGAACCGAGGTATAAAACTCGCGTAAAATGTCATTAAGCATGACTGCCGAGTGTGTATTCAAATCCGTCTTCTTTTGTTTTTGGCAGAGAAAGTCCGTAGGTATTCTTTTTCTTCAGCGGCATCCGTTAAAATCAGCCACTTCTGTTTGTTTTTTCCCTCGGAAGTTGTTTGACAGCTGCAGTGTTGCAGGGCAGCATCCCTAGCAACGCTGGGCTACATAGCAACTGTGTGTAATGACCGTTGCTACTAGCAGCGGTCATTACACAGTAATATCAGACCGCAGAATGCCGCTACTGACCAATCAGAATACAGCATTTAATAGAGCCGTGTAATAAATTTCTATATCCTCCCAAAGGGAAGAATTCAAATCATTTTTGGTGGTCAAATTACTTTGCTGGGTTGCCAGATTTGAACTGTGATTGGCTTGTCCGAATTGAGCCCAGCAACAAAAACTGAACATTAAGAGGAAATTAGTATATAAAATATGAAGCCTTTGTATAGCTTCATACAGATGCAAGTGCAATTTCATATTCAACTAATTTAATCCGCCATGTCTGTAGTCCTGTCTAATGAAAATTTTAAAATCTCCGTAAAACTCGAAAAAGTATTTTGACCCTCACGGCACCTCATACTTGTAGAAAGCGTCTCGTTTGGTGACGCATGTAACGTAGAGTCGTTCAATACCTCAATACTCACATTAGCGAGCTCGATCATTGTCAGGAGGATAACATGTATCACAGAATCAGATAGTCGTTATTCAAGTGTGCTCCTTCTAAAGCTATCGGTGTGTTTATTCACGCATCAACAGTCTGGACGAAAATGACGGATTTGACAGACTCCCTGACCAAAGAGGGCTGGTAGGTAGCATGGCAGCTAACGTCACTGAGCTAGCTAATTCACTGAGGTGCCAGATTGGTGTTGGCTTACAATGCTAATCATTATTAACGCTAGCCATGCGTTTCTATTAAAGTTTTGCCAGAGCACGGAGGTTTACAGAGTACACACGGTCACTTCAGGTTGTGCGGGTCGAGACAGCATTATTATGCTGCCTGAAGCGAGACTAGGCTAACTAACTGAGAGCTAGCGAGAGAAATGACGTTAACTAGCTACAGCTAATACACACTTGGCATGCCATTATCATAACGCAAACTGTTGACGCTACAGTCTGTGTTAACTGAAGAGCAATAACAACGTTACACACAGGAGTGGCCAAAGAGCGCCGACCAAAGCTAAATTCAGAAACTTGAAGCATTTTTGTGAGTCACAACCTCACAGCAACATTTATTACTAATATTACTATGTAATACTGCTGTTATATTAATCCCACCTTCGTCTTTACAACAGCCTCAATCAACATTTAACGTTAGCCCGTGTCAGTTATGTAGTTTGGTTGATGGTTTGGTCCCTACTGGAGTGTTACAGTAGGTCTCAGTGGCTAATATAATCAAACAGTAACGTTAAATTACACATGTGCATCTTCTAAATTTAGAGATATGAGATATGTAACGAGGCTACTGGGGTTGTCTTGTCTCTGGCAAATGACATAATCTGACCTAAAATGCTGAGGATTTTTTTAAGCTTTAAAAATTTTAAGCAAAACATAATAGCCACACATTTAAGTGTTACTACATAGTGAAACTATATTTACCTTATATCAAAGGTGTCTTTCACACATGGTTGCCCAGCAGGTTTCTTGTGATTTAATTGGTGTCTGTAGATGCATGCTCTCTTAGAGTTTTTGAATGTTGTTCACATGTACTTGAAACTCCTGCCAATGTCATCATCTTCCCTCTCCACCTTCATCTTACAGGTACCTTAGTGATGAAGGCATAACAGAACTGAAAGGATCTGCTGAGAAAATAACACATAATGACCTTATCCGTATTGCACTTGACGTGAGTATTAATCCTGCAAGTTTTACCTATACATTATTCCATCTTAAAGGTTTGGTGTGCAGGATTCAGTGCCATTCAGCAGTGAGGCTGCAGAATTTAATCTTAGCCCGTGTGCCAAGTGTGTAGGAGAACTACAGTGGAACTACAGCAAAAACACAAATGGCCCTATCTAGAGCCGGAGTTTAATTTATATATATATATATATATATATATATATATATATATATATATATTTTTTTTTTTTTTTAAAAAAAGATATTTTTTTGGGCAGTTTTGCCTTTAATTGATAGGAAAGTCAAGTGTGAAAGAGGGGGAGAGAGAGGGGGAATGACATGCAGCAAAGGGCCACAGGCTGGAGTCGAACCCGGACAGCTGCGGCAACAGCCTTGTACATGGCCACCGACGCCCCGTGTTTAATTAATCTTTACTGAGATACTGTAGACCAACATGGTGGACTCTTTGGACGAGGACCCGCTCTGTGTATAGATATAAGCTGTTTGCTCTAAGGTACCTTAAACACAATGATTCCTGTTTTTAGGTGGTTATTAACTAATGAAAACATTGAATTGAATATTATATACAATTTCTGTCATTAGATGCCTCTGAATCCAACATAGTTGAACCTTTACAGCAGTCTGCTCTGTATTTATGTAGCACTATGCAAGTACTGTATTCAGCTGTTATGGGAAATGGATATTAGATGTGGTAATTAGTTAGAACGTTGCTTCTCAGGTGTATACTGACGTACACAACCACCCTTCACGCTAATGAACCAGACAAGGCACAGTTGGCTGGAGCTTGGGCACACAGTTCTAAACTGGATGTTAAATTCTGCTCTCTGTGATCGTTCAGTATTTGATATATTTATGAATTTAATGAAGTAGACTTGTGTTAAAACATTTTATGGAGTCTGTTGCTAGTTATGTATGACTCACTATTGGCAGACCTTGCGTCTGATCTTTCTCTAAAGATTATCTTGCATGTTCACATCAAACTTTTTCCTTTATCCTCTTTGATCAGCCAATTAAATCTAGTCCATTGCCTGCCTCCCTAACATGATATCAGAAATGAACTTGGGGCCAAAAATGTATTTATTATCATTGCATGGAGAGACCCCATAAAACAGCATCCTTATGATTTATTATAAAAGACAATAGACAGTGCATAAACACAAATGTGGTATTAAGTAAAGAAGAACCACAAATAGTTGTAGCGCTTGACATTGAGTAAGATAGACAGTGATACTGCCTAACTGACCCGCAGTAGCAGACGACTCCAGAACACACAGTAGCTGAATTTACTGCAAAGGCCTTGACCTTTAAGTTTTGGCCAGGAGGCCTGCCAAAAGATCTCAGAATCCACTTTGACTTATTACTGCATACCTGGCTGAACCAACATGTAGCACATTAGGCTGGAGCTTGTAGAGCAGTGAAATCTTTAAACTAGTTCAAAGATTAATTTGGAGCAGTTACTGCTTTACTAACAACACAGTGATAGCCCCTTTTCCTCGACCCTGATAGAGGGCTTGTTGCCTTTTGAAAACATTCTAACATAAGTGTGTTTAGAGAAACTCAGTGAGACATCAATATAAAGAAGCAATTACTTTTTTGGACTTAATGGGGAAAATAAAAGAACTGCGTTTAGAGATATTGTTAGATGCAGTAAAACAGGATTGTAAAAAGGAAGGGTGGCAGACCCATTTGGAATTGGTGCCTTGGTGCAGCGAACAGAAATCTAACAGATGTTTGCAGTATGTAGGAAATTTGTAAACAGTTCATAATTACATATGTGGGTTACAAGGACATCTGGAATTCTATAAGGTATATTATTTTTATTTTGAGGGGGACACTGAAGGACACTTCAACCCAAAATCAAAAAATATTTTTCCTCCTACCTGTAGTGCTATTTATCTGTGAGTTGGAGACATCAGCCGTAGACATGTCTGCCTTCTCTTCAGTATGATGGAACAAGATGGTACTCAGCTTGTGGTGCCAAAAAATACATTTGAAAAACTCAACAGCAATCTCTCTTGCCAGAATTCATGACATGTTTACTCATGATAATCCACAGACCTTGTTTGGAGCAATTTTATGCAGGACCTATTTTCTTTCTTCCGAACTACACCTGCCAAGCAAATCACAGTGCAGAATGAGGTGTGCATGTACTCATCTTGCGACAGGGTGAGATGTAAACATTAATAACGTCCTACTTGGCTGAGTTGTAACGTTAGCTAGCTCAGTGATGCTAGGTGAGCTAGCAGTAGATGCTTCCTTGTGCGCTGTGATAAGGTTGGCGGGTGTCGCTCATCGAAACAATCTAGATTGACAAATAGCACCAGAAGTAAGAGGAAAAATATGTATGTTTAATATTGGGGTGAACTGTGCCTTTAAGGCAAACTCTATTGTATTATTTTACTTCATGTTGCCGGCACATTATTTGTTTCCTTTTAATGAAGCCGTATTTCATTTGCAGAGTGACCTCAGGCCCATTGGGAGGAAAGTTCTACCATCTGATATCAATAGTGGACGAACTGAGAAGGTGAGTGATAACAGAAGTTCTTTTATAGCCATTTCAATGCTACATTTATTAAACTGATGAGTCACAGTTACTGTTTTTTGGCTGGATTACAGCAAAGTGGGGGCCATCTCTTTTAAATGTGAGAGTGTTGCTGAGTCTCAGAATGAGTAAGGGATGAAGTTACACCACTGGTTGAGGTGGAGTTTAACCGTTGGCTGTTGCATTTTCATAATGAATAGGCACAATAGTGTTTTCACTGGTAATGATTTTGCCTCATCAAATCTGGTTGTTGTTGCTGTGCACTGCATTTGTTACTCCAGCTGCAAAGCTCGACCCAGAAAGCCTCATTGGAGAAAATTCAAGGCAGCTCTAAAATATTGCAGAACTTGGTGCCGTTGTTTTTTCTGTATAAATTAATATTTTCCTGTATATGTGTTATACGTGTAGGGTGTTGACACAGTTTGATGCATATGTTATAAGGGTAGTGTAGTGTAGGCGTCAGCGTAGTGAGAGAGAGATGTTGGATGCGCTCGGAGCAGACAGCTGGTGGCGATCGGAGCAGAGGAGAAATTAGCAGTAAAGCTGTCAAGCGGTGGTAAATGCGCAGTGTAGGTTTCAGTTTGTCCATGAAGAAATGCTGCAGCTAAAGTGAGCATCAACTTCGGCCCTGGGGGCAAAATAAAGTCTCCCCTGTGCTGTCCACGGTCTGGAAGCTCGAGCAGGAAAGTTATAAAGTTGTAAGCTATAAAGTTATGAGTTGGTCTGACGGAAAACAGAGCAAGATGCATCTTACACAGGCCGAGGGCATGTTCGTAATTGTCATGGGATGTAACCTAGGTCAGGTCTTTTAAATACAGTAACATTAATTATCCAGTGACCCTTTAGATGAGTAGTTTAAGACAATACATTTTGGAGAATAGCTTGATTAGGCTGTATTGTTGAATATTTTAAAGTAAAGCAATTAATTGTCTCAAATGTATCTTAACCATGTTGTATGATATGCTACTTCAGTACACTTTAAAAAAAATAATACCAGGACCACTAGACGAATATTTTAAAGCCAGACATTCACTTTATAGACACTACAACTGACTATAACAATCTGGCCACAACTGAGCACAGTGACCACACACAATCCAGCCATACACTCGGTTTCCACTTTGTCTTATCACAGCTGAAAGTCAGTGCAGGCTCAAGCTGAAATGCAGTTCTCATGGGTGCCACTAGATGGCCCTAACACACAAGACAAACCAGGACCAAAGACTTGCTTCCTTACCTGTGAAGAGCTGAGCAACTGTAAAGAAAAAAATGTTTCAAATGTTGTCAGAGGATTAAAACATGCAATTCTGTGTCAGCTTAATCCCTGTTCCCTTCAGGCTCGGAACAAGATACACACTCATGTAACTCTGGTCATCCAGTCTGCGTTATACAGTGTGTATGTCTAACAGAGCTAGTGCGATCTGAGCATCTATAATTATATTACACTACATGCAGATTATAGTAGAGCTTGTAGACTGCATTTACACCTTACATGTTTCTTTTCACCGCTCACTTGCTTTTGTTACTTCAGATTTATCAGTAATGTTATTTTGAGTAATTTTGTTGGCTGGTGACATAAGCTTTGAGGAAGTTAAAGGTGATAATCAGACAAACCAGTTCCTACAGCCCTCTGATTTGATGATAATGTCATCACTGAGGCAGCTTCTTTGTTTATATATGCATGTTATGGTGATGGTACTACTCATACATTTGATGAAGGTCGGACAGACGGAAGCACTGTTACAATATATACAATTTCAGCAGTAGGTGAGACAGTTTGCAGGAGTTCTTTGTTGTCAAGTTTTCACAGAACTGAAAATCATTATTTGAGAGGACAGATCTGATAAATGGTTTTAAATAAAGCGGTTACTGTGAATGTAAAGGTCGGAGGAGTAAGTAAACTTGTGCTGAAAAGGATATACTAAATGGCAAGAGTTCGTTTTTTATGCTTTAGAAATCATTTGGTGTAACCATTGATAAAGAGCTAGAGTTTTTACTTTTGCATTTTGCTGTTGCAGTCCTCCCCCAGATGCTGCTGATTTGCCATTTAAGCCATAATTCTTGTGTTGTCTCTCGCACATGGCCAGTTGGAAGGTCCATGTGTGCTTCAGGTGCAGAAGGTGAGGAACGTCTCGGCTCCTAAAGACCACGAGGAGTCCCAGGGCGCGCCGCGAATGCTGCGCCTACAAATGACAGATGGGCATACCACCTGTGTTGGATTGGAGTTTAAACACCTGTCTAAGATCAGGTAACTATATAACAGTTTTGTTGTATTGAGGAATATGTGAGGTTTAGAGCAGAAAACAGCATGTGGTGTATTGTAAATGCTGGGGAAGTTAATATCACAGTTGAATACTGATGGGAAACACAATGTTTTTAAGAAATAAATGACTGTAAAAAAGGTATTTCAAGTAGCTACATAGATGCAAAGCAGGGTGTCAGTCAACCAGTATCTCATGTATTCAAAACAAAATGTGTGAGATTCTGCACTCACCCTTCTCCTTCACCTCCTTGTCAACACTCTCACCCCACCACATGTCTCAATTTCCTCATTTATCTGCAATTTTCCACGTGGCGGCAGCTATCTAACAATTCCCAGCCTTAATTACATCTCCATCCCAGCAACGGTGGCCTTGGCGACTGCTGCCATGGTGACTAGCCAGTCTGTACAGGTGGAGTGGCCAGAATGTGGGCCTTGACTTCCTGATGGGAAGAGAGGAGAGAACAGAACAAATCCCCTCTTTATGAGCGGCACACACACACTGGCTGCCAACAGCGGTGGTTAGTGTTTCTTATGAAAGTGTCCGCTTTAGTGCGCGTGAGGCCATAAGTGAGTGGGCAAAGAGGGATGAGATGGATTACAGGACTGTTCAGTGTGCGAGACAGTGATACACAGAGATGACAATTAAACACCAAGTAGCAACATTGATTAGAGGGTGAATGGTGTGTGTGTATATGTGCTTGTATGTGATTGAATAGAGAAGAGAGGGAGCCCTCACTTGTGCGCTGGCTGCTATCATGAGAACAGCATCTATCCCAGAGGTTTGGAGTGAAATCCCTAATTGTTGCTTTGGCATCCGGCATCAGTGGCTGGAAATCCCTCTAAGTCCCTGTGCTTTCTTAATGAGAGAGGCAGAGGCCTTATCAGGCCTGATGAGATAGAGGGGCTTTTAATTTACCATGAGGATGGGTGAGCAGCTGGGATTATTAATAGTCTCTCCTAGCCTCGCCACCCATCCCCTGGCACAGCTCCATGTCATTTATAAAGTGGTATGGGTAAGGCAGTAGGGTGTGCAGCCTGGTATATTTCGTTATAATATCTTAAACCCGTGAATGTGTATTACATTTAACAGTTGGTTAAGCAGTTTGTATATGAGGCATCCTTGCATACATAACATTTTTATTGTTTTTTTGTTTTCCAGCCTAAATACCCCCCCTGGAACAAAGGTAAAGCTCCTTGGTACAGTCCAGGTTAAAAATGGTCTTTTGCTGCTCGATGACTCAAAAATCTCTGTCCTTGGAGGAGAGGTGGATCACATGGTGGAGAAATGGGAACTACAAAGGGTGAGAATCGATTTTGTAACGTTGGCAAGGGTGTGCATTTTGTTTGAACATATGAAAGGCCACAAAATTCTGAGCAGTCTACACTTAATTCCCTGCATTCTGGTAAATCATTATGCATCAGTTTGTTCCTTTTCTGTATCAGTTTATTGTGTAAATGTCTTTAATTTCATCAAAATAAAAGCCCTTTGCTAAGATCCTGTTTTTATTGGGGAAGACAAAAACACACGTGCTAAATATTGAGAGGGACATGTCCCCTGAATAACCCCCGCAATCTACACCAATGAATGCTGGCTCAGCAACTTTCTAAAAAAAATATGGAATCATAAGTTGGCTATCATTTTAAATCTGTTTTAAAGGCCACTACAGTCATTATTTGTGCTAATATTGTATTTTAAGAATGTTCTCCTTTTACTATTCAGAGTCTGGCCAAACACAGCAGGAGTAACATCGGAGCAGAAGGTGGACCCCCACCGTTTGTGCCATTTGGTCAGGTAAGGATAATACTAATTATGTAGTGCAAAGTCCTTTTGTGACATATACACCTGAAGAAAACAATAAACTAGAATAATGGTTCTAAAATAAATTAACAAAAATAATGCAATCAGAAAATGCAAGTTGATGGAAATCAGATTTAATTGGTGACTTAATAGAGGTTAGAGGTACTGGTACAATAACCTCACGCATATTTCTGAGGAGCCAGACTGCAGGAGTGGGCCTTGATGTTCCTTTTCTTGGCAGTCATCTCTCTGATCTTTTAGGACTAATTGCTCAGAGTCTTCATGAATCTTTAAAATGCATCACTGAATATTAATTCAGCTTTGTTGTCCTACCAGGCGTATATTTCAAACAATGCAATGACAATTTTCTACTTCTAAACTGCATGTGGTATAAGTGCTTTTGTACAGAATTAAAATAAAATGCTGTGGCTGTTGGTAGAAAAGGTGAAAGGAGAGAAGCAGGCCTCTTAAATGCAACATCAAAATGAAATAATACTTTCCAAATACACAGTTTTATCCTGTTGTCAAACAATTGGTATTTCTAAACAGTTTTAAATGTGAAAATAATAACTGCGTTCGGTTCCAAGTGCCCTCGGAAACTATTGAACCACCTTAAATTCTTCCACATTATGTGGTTTTACACATTACCACATCATTTCTCATTTTTAAAACTACTGAGCCTGAGTCAATACTCCCTTGGCAAGGATCACAGCTTCAGAGTGCGATACATCCGCATCAGCTTGACACTTGGATTTTGGGATTTTCACCCACTCTTCACTCCAGTTTTGCTCGAGCTTTGTAAAGTTGGACGAGGAGCGTTTGGGAATTATCATTCAACATTCTCTACATTTTCAGTGTACATGTGTTTCTAATGCGGGGTCAGTCCAGGACTTCATGTTGAGTGGATGTCTGTGTAGGGTTGTTGCATATAAAGATATCCTGTCCCAAGGTAAATGGCACTTTGAAGAGGATTCTCTTCAAATCTGTGCTCGCATTGTCCTCGGCTCACCTCGGATTACTGAGAGAAAGTAGAATTCAAGTTTTAGTTAGCATTTGTACATCAATTATTGCTTTAACTTAATGATGTGTAGACATGCAGTTAGCTTTGGTTTTATCTGCCTTGCTTTTCCAGAACCTACTTGCCCTGATTCAGTGCCTTGGTTAGCCTGGCTTATCTGCAGTGCTCACAGACCTTTGGGAACTATTTTCCACCAAGTAGTAAACTGTCCACAGAAAGGTCTGTGAATTATCCAGAGCAAAAAGAACATTGTCTCTGAAAAGAGACATTGCTGTTGAGGTTTTTTGAGATTTTCAAAGCTTTTAGGGCCACAAATACAATTCCATTCTCCCTCTATGAATTGGAACGGGGGCAGAAATCTCAAAACCTAGGCAAATAAAATCCAAACTATGTGCATAGCAAGGTGCCATCGGGAGTAATTAGGATAACAGGCCCTATATTAATCATGCAAGCGCAACACAACTGTTTTGGTTCATGTCGGTGCAAAAGTTAAACAGTTGTGCCAATCATGGTGACGCATGATGACAACTGCTGAACAAATGGAGCTTCAAATCATAGTATTGTCTGGGTGCAGAGCGGCACAATGGCACAAATGAGATGGTGTGGGGTTTTTAACAGTTAATCAGCGTAATCAAGTGTAATCATTACTGTAATCAATTAGTATAATCAGTTTGGTTAAGCTGTCTAAATGACCACATCTCTCCAGCGCTATTTCAGTTACAGTCCTTCTGTATCATGTTGTAAATTATCAAATGTGGTTTGGGTGAAACATGATCACTGAATTTTTTTCTCAAAGTTGGAAAGCAGGCTGTGACGCACAGGATTAATGAGCTCTGGTAATCCTATGTCCTGCGTAAAAGCCAAAATACCGAATCTTAACGGACCTGCTGGTTTGTGCAGAGGTGTGTGTGGTTACTTTGTAACAGCAGGGTGTCATTTGCATGTGATTTAATGAAGGTAAACACCGCGGATGGTCGTGCGTACCGGCACTTCTTAAAGGGGAGCCTGCAGATTCATCAACATAACTGTCCTGCTCCCTTCACATGGCTGCAGAGATTTACTGCTGGTAAATCAGTCAGTCGTTAAATGTAAAGTTCTGATGCCAATTTAGAAGCACCTACTGGCTGGGGAGTGTTGGATTTGTGGTTGTGAGACTATAGTCAATGCAAAGGCTGAGACCCAATGCCCACTGAAATTCCAACAACTCGCTTTGCGCTGCCTCATTTGAGCAAACCTGCTGGTGATCTAACCTCTCAGCACCTCATACATTTAGCATGTAATCGCTAATAACTCATTAACAAGTTTTCCACTTTTGCCTCATACTGGTGCCTTTCCTTCTCTATTACTCTTGCTGCTCAGCAAGTTCCCCTCTCTTTTCTGCAATTAAGTCACCTCTGGTTTTATATTCGTGCTGCCTATCACTTACCATGGTGAACCTACTAAGCACGGGTCATTACTCCAGTCAGGCGCTCACTTCCGTATAATCACTTCCCACAATCATGAAACAGCTGCAGGAAGTGTTGAGTTTCCATCTCATTCGTTCCAAGTCACTGTTAATGATATAATACAGGGCTGCAGTTGAGTTTCAAACCATTAACTGTGAGCTGGTTGCTACGACAAAACCTTAGAGTGTAACTAAAACACTGCGGATGACTTCATTATAGCGCTAATGTTATTCCACAAATCTTCAAATTGTCAAGTCCATTGATTCTTTTCTCAAGGAACACTACATAATAGAGGAGGATCTTTGAGAACATGTTCTTCTCTGTTTGCTCCCTGTAGAAGTGCGCGAGGAAGGATGAAGTAGACAGCAGGGAACTGGATCAGAGGAAGACCCTGCAGTCTCAAAGTGTGGTCAAGAGTACTGACGAGAATGATGAATTTGAGAAGCAGCGGACAGCAGCTATTGCTGAGGTGGCCAAGACCAAAGAGGTGTGTGAACCCTTACCATGGGGCTTTTCTACATCTTATTTATCACTAGCTACTTGATTATTTTATAGAGCTACTGTACATTTCTTAGCTTTGTCTCACAGTATATCATGTATCCCAGACTCTATCAGTCTATTATAAAACACTATGATTGTCTGAGGCAACAAATTGTAATAACATCCTAAGTCAAACCGATTCTGAGTGTTAAACGTTGGACATTTGATCTCAGGACCACTCCTTTTCCAAAATTAACTGATTTTGCTGTTTCTCTTATCGATTGCACATTTTGCACAAACTCTTTTATTTGGCCTCCATTTAAAAAATACATGCCCCTTATTGACATTCATCTTAACCTTGATTGCTTTTGACATTCGAGTAACTCCTCAAATTAATAATTTACTGTTTTGTCCAACCCTGCAGCTCTATTGATTTCCATGTTCTTTTACTTGTTAGGGTCCGCGTACGTTTGGAGGTGGAGGAAATGCAGGCAGTAATTTATCCAGCACTGCTTCCTCCTCCCGGAGCCGAGACTCATACCAGCAGAGGAGACGAGAAGACAGGGTTGAAAGAGCCGAAAGCAGACAAGATGGAAACTACCGGGAGCTGGTGAGGAGAGAAACAAGTCGGTCCTGAACTTGTAAAACAAGGCTGTTAGTTATTTAGTTGTGAAAGTCCACCTGTGTTGAAATGATTTTACCTCACATTAACAAAGCCTCCATTCATTGTAACAAAGCAATTTAAAGGCTGGAACTCGTCCTGTGTTCCTCTTTGGTTTTCTTTAGTCAGGATTGAAGTCTTATTTCATGGCTCATAGACTGGGTGAGGCATTGATTATGATATTGTGGAAATCTAAATGAATTGGAGGCTTGGCTGGTTTTCCAATCAAGTGGCAGTCCATTTGTCTGGCTTTTGTGTTGTGACCCGCCAGTTTGTAGGCAGAACCCAGCCAGCTTTGGGATGAACATATAAATAGGATGGAACAGGATATTACTGGGTTTGGCTTGGGGATGTGTTAATGATGTTTTGTCACCGGGATGCACACTAATCCAACCTAAAACGAAATTCAAAGTGATACCCATGTCTGGTCCACTTAAAAAGAGAAGTTCTTTGTATTCTCTCTCCTTGTCCTTTAAATCCATTTACTCTGCACCTTACATCTGTGTCCTGTGTTACCAAACAACCATTATCCATCCACATGTCTTTTCCCCGAACATTTTACAACTTCTCCATACATTTTTTTTTTCTTTTCGTAACGTCTCTTATTATATTATCCACATTTGTGTAGGTGGATGAGCGTGCCCTGAGAGACATCATGGAGATGGGCTTTAACAGGGAGGCTGCTCGGCAGGCTCTAATGGATAATAACAACAACCTTGAAGTGGCACTAAACAGCTTACTAACTGGATCTTCTGGTAGCAGACCTGGCCCTGTGGTAGCTGAATCTAACAAGCTGCAACCCAGAGGTTCGTACGCACACGCACATATCCCATAACACACCCGTTGCCGGGTTGAGAAAAACACCCCAGTAGCCTGAAGTGCTTGAAAACCATGAGGTCAGGGGAGTGCTGTGGAAGTCCTTTTAAATGCAGTGAAAATCACCTTCAGCCTAGTTAAAGGTCTACATTGGCGTTTTCCTTGTTTTAGTCCATTTACCGCAAATTGCATACACACTTTTACTACAGACTATTTTCCCCAGCACAGTAAGGTTTCAGATGGATATTATACTTTACCTGCAGTCATTGTTTTTTATTTGTTTCGGTACTGAAAACCAACTTACAGCAACTCGAAACTTTTTTCCACTACACTGAACTACCTCCTGCCTTTTTTCCCCCCACCATGTGGTACAACAACTGCAAGCGGAGACTGTTTTTATTGTTGCTGCATACATCGATCCCCTGAGCTCCTCTCAGCCACACAACATTAACCTTTCCAAATTCATGTAATTTTTAAGGAGTGTATATGTGTTCCTGTGCTGTTTCTTCAGATGGAATCAGGTTTAAAACACAAACACATATTCGCATACACCCAGACACGCAGAGCCTTGTCACACATACTTTGGATATAGACACCCAGGGCTAGAAGGCATACACATTCAAAGATCCACTGTCATTGATCCAGGCGTTCCTAATTGGGTCTACATAATCTCTTCTTGTTCTTTGCTTCTTCTCAGCCAGAGGAAGAGGAAGAGGCAGGTCCAGAAATGAAGATGAGGAGGAGGGAGCAGGAGGAAGGCCATCTGGACCGAGCACTCTTTTTGACTTTCTCGAATCCAAAATGGGAGTTTTCTCCATTGACGGTGGGTGAAATGGTCTCGGTACCTCCTTTGGTCCATCATGCTTTAAGTTTTTACTTTATTTAGCTGATGAAAAAAAAGCACATTCGATGATATTTAAATGTGGGTGATGTTTGTATAGTTTTCCAAGCCAGTTCTTTGGTAAGAATGTACTAATTAATAACAGTACGCCAACATGGACAGAGTCACGATTAGTTTCAGGCAGATGGCTATCTGGCTATCAGCAGCTGAAGAGAATTAAGTCATGTTCTCTAAATGCCTGGAATCAGTGCTGGCGTGGAGGACCAATGCAATGCTGGGCTGTAGTTGAAAGCGGGCATGAACAAACTTTTTATATGTATTATGTTAAATTGTGTGTGGCCACGGATGACATGGTTTGGTGATTCTATTAATGATATTTTGATCATTTATGTGGTGCTGTTCCCTTTATTCTTTTGTTAAGTGTTTTATGGGTCTTTAATCTTCATTGAATAACGACGTGTTGCACATGATAATGTGGTTTTGTCAATATTCCTTGTATTATGTATCTCACTGTTGTTTCGCCCTGGTTTTTTATTAAACTGCTCTTTTTTTGGTTTGTTCTCTCAGAGCCAAAGAGCCAGGCACCTCAGAGACACCATGACAGTAGAGTGAATTTCTCCAACTCCGACTATTACTCCAAAGACACATCTCAGAACAAGTTCTCGTCACATAATGACCACAGGCAACAAAGGAATGACAGACCACCTCGCTTCCACAGGGACTTTGATTTTCCTAAACCCGGCCAGGAGCCTCTCTCTAACTGTACAACCTCTCAGACATCAGCTCAATCCCAGCAGTGGAGGAGCCAGGAGAGGTGGTCACGAGGCACATCAGATAGGTTGCAAAATGACAGGAGAGAGATGAGAGATGAGCAGATTTTCCCTTCATCTTTCTCTGCTACTTTCACACAATCAAAAGAACCTCAGCAGCAGATGGAGTTTAGCGGATCTTACCACCAACGATCCAGAAATGGAGATGGAGGTGGGAACGTGTCTGGACCATCGAACAGGAGAGGGGTAAGGGACAACGCACCTAAAGTGACTGATTCTGTAGGAAGTGAGCCTGAAGGAAGAGGAAATAGTAAACGCACGGACAGAATTGAAGAACCCAACAACAGCAGGAGGAAGGGGAAGACTGACCGGCCAAACTCAGAGCACTTTGACCGACAAAGGGACAGCGGGCCACCCAACTTTAACATGAGGGGAGGAAGTGCCCCCCAAGAAGTGGGGCTATCGCGGGATTGTCGAATCATGACAGGGGATCCGTCTCATTTCCAAAATGGAGATATGGAACACAAAAGGACTGGGCCAATCAAGCCAACAAACCCATCGTGTCCCCCGAACAGGGAGCAGCCCCCCAAGAAAAACACCACTAATAACCCAGGGCCTAAAAGAAGGTCAGGACAAGGCAAAGGTCAAGGTCCCCGAGGACCAGAGAAAAGTCATTTTGTGGAACATGCTTGGAAACCTGGAGACCAGTGCCTGGCGCTGTACTGGGAAGATGGCAAGGTATGTAATTACTGGATTGATAACAGAACTGATGATAAAAATCAATTGCATAAATACACATATGAGCTCAATAATGTGACATATTAACTGTCACAGTGACTACTACAAATTAGACAACTAAGACCCTAAAGTGTGACATTTCCATTAACAAATCTGTTACCGTGACAATTCACTGGTGTGCTCTTTGTTTGTCTAAAAGTTTGTTTGACAATTACCATGTTAAAAAATTATTAGTGCTACTGAGGCTTGTTTTCTGTCATTCAGAGTGTCTACAGTGTTTTAGATTTGTTTGTCAAGTCGCTGTTAATTGATGTCAATTTGTCTCGTCTTGACATGTGGAAACGTTTGTATCAAAATAATTAGATTTCTCTTTGTTTCTGTGTGTGTGTGTGTGTGTGTGTGTGTGTGTGTGTGTGCTCTCTCGAAGTTCTACCATGCCAGAATAGATGCTGTGCATCCATCAGGCTCCACGGCTGTGGTTGTATTTAGTGACTATGGAAACTGCGAAGAGGTCCTGCTGCATAACATCAAACCCGTTTCTGCTGATGCGTTGGTAAGGAGATTGAAAACATAGTAATAATTTAGTGATCATCATTGTTAAGATCAGAATGTGGTGGTTGGTACTACGTGGAAGCAACTAATCAAACTGTATTCAAGCGGGTTAAGAAAAATGAAAATGTGAATGACATCCTAATCTGATTACCCACAGTAACATCACAACCATATCAAATGTCCAATGGCAGGAGGAAGACGATGGTTACTATGACAGTTCGCTTGAGTTTCGCCGTGGGGGTGATGGACAACCTAGACGCACTAGACCCACACAGCAGTATTACCAGCCACCTAGGGCACGAGACTGATGTGTCTGCGTTTACACTGGCAGGTAAAAAAATATGATTTTTTTGCCCAGTGGTTGTGTGAACAATGTGTGAACATTGTTAATATTTTTACATGGAAAATTTGTATCCATAACACTTTTCATCATGGTGGAAGTCTGGAATATGTAGGCATTTTTGTAACCTAGTCTGTTGCATAATTACCTATGTATTAAAAAATGTTTGCCAACCACAGCTCAAATTTATATGTAGAGATTTACCTTGTATAATTGTATACAATGAATTGTGTAGAAGAACATGAACAATGTCTGCAGCAGTTGTGATCTTACAAGACGCCCAGAAATGCAAGGTTAATTTTGTAAATGTATTTAATATTTTTCTTTCTCTTCGCCCATCTGTGTGCTCGTCCCACATCCTTCCATGACAGAGATTATGTCACTTTCTGCAACAATCCAGAGTGCTTCCTGAATTTTTAAGTGTCCACACATCGCCAGGACATATCGAACTTTTCAAAGGGCTTGGACATAATGCAAAAATAAAAGAAATACTGACATGGGCACCTGTTGATTTTTGTTAAGGACATATCTACTGTATATGTTGTGAAGATTTGTTAAATGGATGCTTAAAATAAACAATTATTATAGTATGTAGCCGATTTGTTGTTTTAATGTGTTTTATTTTTAATTATGCTGAATAAACTGATCCAGAGCAGATTTAGAAACCTCTCAAAGGTCATTGGTTTCATTTTTAATCCGTAGTAATGATTATCAGGTGGTTTTAGAGTTCTTGTCTCATAGCTTACCTCTGTCACATAGATAGGCATGGGCACTATGAGTCCATAGCGAGCAGCTGAAGCTCATTTGTCGTGTTCTGTGAAGCAAATCCAGTGGGTAAGACAATCTCTTCCCCCTGTAATAGAGACGGTTACACTGCAGAGATATCATTTTGCACAATACAAAAGGGACTGTACCTAGCTCTTCCAGCACTGCACACACACACACGCCGTGCTGGCTGTTTATCGGCCTGTGCTGTGCGAAAGACAAGTTTTACACATCAAGAAATAATCTCCACCTCGGCTCCAATTTCACTCGTACCAGCAGTGGGAGACAAATGGACAATGCAGGAGGGTTCAGCGGAGAGGTCGTCGCGCTACTCTGTATCATTGGTCTAAAGGATTTGCTTTATATTCCAACTGAGGCGCTAAGCGAGCATAGATGAATAATTAACGGCTGGTAATATGGAAACCTACCCGTCGGGGGAGGAACTGAAAGTGAAGCTCTTGAGAGTGTTCCTGGGGGCTGATCGTGACACGCTGGCCAGATAATCATAAAGGATTGATTTTGAATCAGATAAACTGATGTTTTTGGTTGAAGAGTTAAGTCCATTTCATTTAGAATAGTTTTCTTTTGGCCTTGTGAAATGTCAGGCAAGAAAAATATTAGGCAGAAGCTCTGTGGTCCCTTAAGTCATTAGAGTCAATAAATGTAAGGTTATTATGAGTGTGCAAATGTTGATGTTGTGGATTAAAGGGTCAGTTTTTTTCACAGTTATCACTTGATAAATGTAAACAGATTCTTATCAAATAAAAATCCTTATGCAGCTGCTGTATGAAGGAGACAAACTTAAGTAACAATAACACTTTAACAAGGGTTGGAGCAGGTTATATTTTTGTAAATGAGAGGTGTTTCCTGCATATAAGATTTGTTAAAGAGAGTTTCAGAGGAAAACTTACCCAAAACACTTTTCAAGATGTGAGTACTCAATATGTGGGTCGTGGTCTCCTCATGAAGCAACCATTAACGCTGAATAAGTGATCCACTGTAATTGAAGTGTAATGTTGGAGTGACCTGCTGGTTTGTTCCTTATAAAGAAAGTGAAAGACTATGAAAGCTGGCAGGACAGATTAGATTACATCTTGTTTTTCATGTTTATGTAACAGCACAGTCGATGCAATCTTGATGCTGCGATCAGAGTAAATCTAAAGCTTCAAATACTGTGCATGTTTTCCCGTTACTGGCCCTCTGTGGTTAGATGTGATCTCAGTTATACAGTATTCAAACAATCTTGGCTTATGATTGGATTTTACATGAAAGGATTTACAGCAGTGTCTCACTTTTTAATGTTTGGGCTTAACGTGTTTTAATACGGCCATCTTCAGTTTGATTGTGTTTCTGTTTGTATTGGATTATAAGCGGGTGGCACGACTGCTCAGTGTGAGCACCATCACCTCACAGCAAAAAGGGCATGGATTCAGAAAACGAGAATGTTCATCCAACAGTCCAATATGATGGGCAAAGCAGTGCTTTTCAGTTTACTGACTCACTCAAATCTGTTAAATAAAAAGGTTCTTTACTGATTAATTCAGTGCTTGACCGGAGCTCAGGCTGCAAGTTTCCAAACTTAAAGCAGAAGATTGGAAAAACATTGCCTGGTCTGATGAGTCTCAATTTCTGCTGCCACATTCAGGTGGTAGGGTCAGAATTTGGTGTAAACAACATGAAAGCATGGATCCATCCTGCCTTGTATCAGCTGTTCAGGCTGGTGGTGGTGGTGTAATGGTGTGGGGGATATTTTCTTGGCACACTCTGGGCCCCTTAGTACCAACTGAGCATGGTTTAAACACCACAGCCTACCTGAGTATTGTTGCTGACCGTGTCCATCCCTTTATGACCACAGTGTACCCATCTTCTGATGGCTACTTCCAGCAGTCACCAGATCCCAATCCAGTATCCATCATGGAAGTGCAGCCGACAAATCTGCAGTAACTGCATGATGCTATCATGTCAATAAGTGGGTGTTAATGTGAGTGCATGCCCAATAATTATAATTAGGGATGCACAAAAATAACGGCACGTCATCAGCATAAGCGGATATTGGCTTTAAAATGAAATATCAGGATCAGCCAACATGCTTTTTGCATAATCTTGCTCAGCAGATAACATTAACTATGTTGACCATCTTAGTATAACATGTTAGCATGCTAATATTAATTTATTAGAACACAAAGTACAGCACAGGCTGCAATTACATTCGTTTTGTAAGAGCAGTCATTAAATAAAGAACTGGAAAAATTGAGGTTTTGACCTCATAATAGAGTTAGATGAAAAGTCTGAATTACCCCTGTGAATGTCTGTACCGAATTTCAGAGGCAATCTATCCAATAGTCGTTAAAGTTTTGGACCCAAAACCACAAATGCGAACCTCATGGTGGTGCTAGAGGAAAAGTGAGGGTACCACCAAAGTCATTCACGTTCATCCTCTGTGGAACATAAATGTCTGTACAAAATGATATGGCAATCCACCCAATGGTTAGATCAAAGTGAAGCACCAACCGGCTGACATCCCCAGAGCCTTGCCCCTCGCATGGTTAAAAACAATTGTTCTTGAAACATTGCCTTCTCTAGGCCTCTCTCAGCCTGCAACCTGATAACCTTCAGCGGCAGGAGGAATGCTTTTCTCTCCTCGAGAGGGAACAACCTTCTTTCCCACATTAACATCCCCTTTGCTCTGCCCCTTCGTTTCCCACCTGCTCGCCTCTCCTCATGTCCCCATTCACAGCTGTTGGCCATTATCTTTCTGCTTACCTGACCCCTCACCCTCCGGCTCCCCACCATGGTACCTTTGTGGCAGAGACATCTGAACCCTGTGATCTTGTTAAATGTGCCCTTTCTTACATAATTTCTACATCGGCCTAAACAACCCAATCCTTTCTCTCGTTCTCATGGAGGGGGGAAAAAGGAGACCTGAATGGAGGTTACATGAAATGTAACTGGCCCAGAGAGCAAATTTCTTTGCTAGCATATTTAGTTCCTGGTGAAACAGAGAGGCGGGTTGCTGCAGGAATGAAATTTAATGCACTACCTTTTATCAGAAGGCCTTTTTAATTGGACAGATCAGCTCCAGCCATCATACAGTCATTTAAGAGATTTGAATCATGGGTTAATTCACTCTATTCTGGCTTTTCTAGCTTCCTGTAACACTTACAGTACACCTGTAATCAATGGAAGAACAGCAATTCAAATTGTTTCTCTTTCAAAGCAAAATATGCACTGTGCAAAGAGAATATGATCCTTGAGATAGATGTTGTCATATGTATATTTTAGCACTTACACTAACATCTCATCATTTCTCCTCAAGCAGACATTAAAAGGAATACTGTCTTGATTCCAGTACTTGGTTGCTTCGTACAAAGAAGACACACAAGGAGGAAATGGCAGCTTTAACTTCTCTTGAAATGATTAAAATCCCAGGAAATTGTCAACACGGGATATTGAAGGGCTTCAAGTCTCTAGAATGGTCTATTTGCACGGTGATGGGTTGTTCTCTGTTTCTGAGTTGTGGAAGGCTCGGGGGGTTGTTGTTTGCATGTGAATCCAAGAATTTAAAGTCAAACCACCATCTGGTAGATGGCAACACCACTAACATGCAAAACAACTGCCTTCATGTGTGTGCTTTGTTGGGATCTCTAGGCAAATGTAATTTGTATTGCAAAGCCTAGCGCTTACTCACATGGGTGAAATTATAACAGCCGTGTTGGAGGAGACACTTCCAGCCTTTGCATATGATCTACCACCATGTTTCTGGATGCAGAGTGCGGTATTATATCGGATGTAAATTTGGTTTTAGGCATGATAGGCTTTGTGTTTTATAAGCTATGGAAAACAGGATTTTTAGCTTTACATTGCTGTGACAAATGGTTGTTGTATACAGGCTGTAGTCACAGTATATAATGCCATTTAATCAAGGTTTAAGGCATGGGTGGATTACTAAACAGGCCCACCAGGCACAGGCTCAGGGGCCTAAAGTGTCAGAGGGCCACCTGGCCTTTACTTGCAAAATGTCAAATGTCAAATGAGAACTTACTGATGAGGGAGACTCAAAATGACCACAGGGAAACACCAAATGACCACATGGAGTTGCAAAGGAACTGCAAAGAGACACGACAAAAAGGACCAAAACAACCACAAAGTGACACAAAATGACCTCACAGAGACACAAAATGACTACATAGAGACTCAAAACAGCAACATAAAAAGACACAAAATTAGCTCAAACAACCACCAAGAGACACAAAATGACAAAAAAGATGCATAATGACTACAAAGTCTGTGTGTCTTGCTCCTGTGTAGGAAAGGTGGTGGGGCTTTTTGCATATCTGTGCCCAGGAGGTCACTGTCTCATAATCTACCCATGGTTGTGGGTGAACAATGATGAGTGAGAAAATTTCTTGCTACTTTATATTGGGTATGGATCACTCTTGTCAGCTAAGAACAGGAAACTGAGGCTGCAATTAGCACAGGCTCACCAAAACTGGACAATAGAAGATTGGAAAAATGTTGCCTGGTCTGATGCGTCTGGATTTCTGCTGCCACATTCAGATGGTAGGGTCAGAATTTGGCATAAACAACATGAAAGCATGGATCCATCAACGGTTCAGCCTGGTGGTGGTGGTGTAATGGTGTGGGGGGTATTTTCTAGGCACACTTTGGGCCCCTTAGTACCAACTGAGCATGGTTTAAACACCACAGCCTACCTGAGTATTGTTGCTGACCGTGTCCATCCGTTTATGACCACAGTGTACCCATCTTCTGATGGCTACTTCCAGCAGGGTAACGCACCATGTCACAAAGCTCATATCATCACAAACTGGTTTCTTGAACATGACAATGAGTTCACTGTACTCCAATGGCCTCCACAGTCACCAGATCTCAATCCAATAGAGCACCTTTGGGATGTGGTGGAACAGGAGATTCACATCATGGATGTGCAGCCGACAAATCTGCAGCAACTGTGTGATGCTATCATGTCAATATGGACCAAAATCTATGAGGAATGTTTCCAGCACCCTGTTGAATCAAAGCCACGAAGAATTAAGCCAGTTCTGAGTACACTGGGTACAAGGAAGGTGTACCTAATAAAGTGGCCACTGAGCGTTTAGTTCTCTTTTCCATAAATATTACAGAACAGACACAATTATTAGCCCAGTAGAGATGATCATATTACTTTATGCAACCAGTCACACCACTCATTTGATCAGCTTAACTGACGCATTCATGCAACAATCCTTACACCAAAAAAGAAAAAAGAACATTTGGCTGAGCCGCAAACTTCAGTGTTATTACTTCAACTGCAGTTGAGAGGCTCAACACTTAATGAGCAAGATAGGTGCTGCTTGTCAGTGGTAATGGCTGTTTTCAGTGTGCAGCAGACCGTGGCCTACATGGGTCATTCTTCAAACATCCTGCCAGCATTTGTTGCCAAGCACCCCTTGTGTTACTCATAACACATGACAATATAATGGTCAAATGGGGCCAGTTAGCTGGACCACAGACAGTATGGACTAAGGGTGAATGATGATACAGCAGCTGGGTATTGATCTTTACCATTACTACATATGGGTCTACGCAGCGGAGCAAACATGGGGTAAAGCACCTCTCAGTCACTTTTATGGACCCTGTCCAGTTGCACCTAATGGCTACACACCACATGAAGAAGAAGAACTATTGAGTTGGGTTAGAGGGGCTGTCTTTGTTTTTTGTTTTCAACTGCCACTTTCAAGTGAGACTTGCAGTGTGATATTGTCACTATGTCATCTGTGCGTTATTGAAACTCAGCATTATCAAAACAAAACTACTCCTACTGTGGTTATTAAGATTTTGTAGGTGTTTCTCTTTGGCTAAAGTCAGCTGTGAAGCCAGTTATAACAGAATGAGACTGTATCTGCAAAGCACAAACAACTGCATTCATGCCCCCTGTGTGTATCTATCCACACCGGGGGCTTATTTAGCGTGTCTCGGGGTCACACTCAGGCCAGGTCACTGCTCATATCATGTGTGGGTAATAGGGTTATTTACACTGACTCCAATCCCCTCAAAAAGACATTAACACTCTTTAAAGAGCAGAGCTGCCAGTCTGAGCATCTGGTCGGTAAACAGAGTGCCAACATCAGACAAGACGTGACTGACCGGTCGGTTACTGGATTTGCTGATCAAAGGCACCTGAGAATCTGGAGCAATATTCTTTTCATGGCGAAGAGAGAGGTTTTCAGTCTGGTGTCAGAAGTCCAAGGAGAATGTTTTCTTTATTAGATTTGGTTGGTGCAGAGAGGCAAGGCGTTGGGAGATAGGGATGTTCTCAGAGAGAGGTATTTAATAGTACATTTGTGAATGCTGTAGGTTTTTCAATTTTATTTGGTGTTGCATCACATGAATATATCATGATGTGACAGAATGTAATGCAATTAGACTACAAATTCAAACAGCAATAATTTTTTAAGCACTTTGTATTCAAACAAAATTACTTCATTGCCTCTCCTGCTACTAGTTATACAAGAGAACAAGATGCCTTAACAATACACACAATAATCACTGCTATCTGATTTAATTTTTTAAATCTTTTTCCAGATGAATCGTTGTTTTGTGTGCACAAGTATGAGAACAAAATATCAATTTTGTTTCCATCAAAGCAAGGTCACCAGATCAATCACCGAGTTGAAGTTTATGACCCCAACTCGTTTCTGCAAACAAAGTAAGTTAGGTGTATTTCCTTCCACACATCTACTCTTTCTTTATTGTGATCAATAAAGAGAAAGAACAAGAACACCTTTATAATAAAAAAATCTCTTGCACAGCTGTATTATTCAGTCAGCAGCAGTGCAAACAAAGAAAAAATGAAGGACTTGCCACACCAGAAAAAGCACTGGACGAACCCAAACGTCATGGTATTTATTTAAACTCTCAAGAGATGTGACAAAGCCATATTTACTGTGTAACAGAAAAAGTATGTCAGGCTGTTATGATGACAAAACAGTCACTTGGCCTCGTGTTATGTCTTCAGTCTCTGGTTCCATGACTTTCCTCATTAGGCGGTCTCTGTATGTTTTGGAGGTAGTGAATTGTGAAGCACAGATCTCCTTTTGACCCAGAGGGCGAGGGGATGGTTCGGCTTGACAGCTCCTTTCTTAGAAACAGAAATGATGCTGTTTGAAAGAGTTTTGCAGAATCATTCTAAAGAGTTGGTTGTTTATTTCAAGGTCAGTTCAGGTTATAGGCTACGACTCATATCAACTCTCAAACACTACAAGAAAAATAAATTCTGTGAGCTTTCTGTCAGTGTAACCATGCCATGCCCCTTCCTATTTAATTTACAGTGTGTCTTGGCCTTAGATTTCTTTAATAAATCCCAGGAGAACCAATCAATCAACCTTTATTTGTGTTGTGGTGAAGGTTATTTATGTAGTACCTTTATGGAGTGCTTCACGAGTCAATAAAGCAAAATAAATGAGACATACTTCAATCAATAAAGAGACACCCAGACATCAATAAAAGGCCTGTCTTTACAAACAGAATTTCAGACACTTCACATCAGTCCTCATTGCTGACCGACGAGCCCAGCAAGGCTATGCCAGATCCTGAATGCCAAACTGCAAAAGCTTTGCTACTGTTGGTTTTAAATTTTTGAAAATGAGCCAACGAGCTTTGGTCAGGTGACTTCATCATCCCTGTATGGCATGGAGTTTGGAGATCATGACCCCAAGCTTTTTAGGAGTTGTTGGCAAGTGGACCCAAAACACACATGGGAGAAGTCTGCCTTCAGGGCTCTTTGCCAAGAAGACCCTTTCTGGAAGAAATATTTTCATTTGAACCCAAACCAAAAACCTTTCCTCAGCCTAACCAAGAAAGGGCTTTCTGGCAAAAAGCCCTGAAGGTAAACTTCTCCCAGCACCACCCAGAAGACCAAACCAGAGGGCAGATAAAGTTTAACAGGTTATTGCAGTAGCTACTGAAGCAGGAGACGACCAATGTGAGTGAGTGACTTGGGAGTTACAAGGAGGAGAGGGGGGAGTGTCTGGTTGGTGTGGCACCAGAGGAAGCTGAGGGAACGAGGGAGCAAACAGGTAGGCAGCTCCTGGAGCACAGGGAACAAACAAGCATTAGATGAAGTAAGGAATGCACAAGTAAAATCTACTAGTAGAGTGACTAGGGTCCTGAGCGTATCTACCACTGAGACTGCAGTGAGTGGAAGGAAAGCTCTATCCTTTTGTTAATACACTGTGGGCTTGATGATCTGATTGTAGCCAGGTGTGTGGTGAGCCGGAGCCAGGAGAGGTGATGAGCTGATTGCCAGCATGTGTGTTGGTTGGCTGGGTCCAGATTAGCAGCAGAACAGGAATGAGACTCACACACACATATACACACAGACAAACTGGGGACATGGAAAACACAAGGAGTGGGGAACACACAAAGTACATGCTGGTGTGGCCGTGTCAAAGCTGGGACTTGATTAAAATGACTTCATAATTGATCAGCAGAATATTGAAATTGATCCTGTAAGCAGTGAGGACAGTGGGGACGTGATACTTTAAGTGACGGGTAAGATAATCTCAGATAATCTGATGTAACAGTCCTATAATGAATATTAATTGTTGTTGACATTGTGCCATAGAGGTGTTATGTCAGTACTATTGGACTTTTAGGCTCTATTTTATGGTGTCAAGGTATTTAAGTAGTTATGTTTTCAATTTCTTTTGCACCAACCAACCAGTCAGTCAGTCAGTCAGTCAGTCAGTCAGTCAGTCAGCCAGCCAGCCAGCCAGCCAGCCAGCCAGCCAGCCAGCCAGCCAGCCAGCCAGCCAGCCAGCCAGCCAGCCAGCCAGCCAGCCAGCCAGCCAGCCAGTCAATTAATTAATACTTTATTTGTCTCATGGGATTATACAAGGTACAGCTCCAGTGGAATGTGATCCCATCAGCCACCCCGTTCTTATTACAAATTCGTCAAATACCGCCGCTTGGTCATTGATTTCCATGTCAGACACCGACAAAATTACTTGATCTTTACTTGACGTATGCTACGCTGTTGGGCTGCGTCAGTTAATAACACCACCATACAGTAACAGTTTGGGAGGCCATCAGACAACAACATAATTTAAGGACCTGGAAAGTCCTTGTATGGCATGCAGGTCAACACCGGACTTTCACCCGGGAGCCTGGGGTCGTATTCACAAAGCTTCCTAGTGCTAAGAGTTGGTCCTATTGACGAAATTCTAAGAAAATACTTAGAATTATGACGTTTGCTTAGAATTTCCCCTTAAAGTTGACAAGGTCCTTTTAAAGATAAAAGTTATTCACAAGGCATCTTAGACCTTAAGAGAACTCCTAAGGTGAAAACTGTGAGGAGCAGGGAGGAGGAATTTTAAGAGGCTTAAGAGTTTCTTAAACAGAGGACAAAATAGCGGAAACACAAAGAGGTCAGAGAAATGGTCTCTAGACAGTGAGTAAATGAAATACTACCAATGACCTTGGTCCGTCTCAGCCTTCCATCAGCAGAATGATCATACCAATAATAACCACACTGTCAATCTCATATCATGATGCAGTTCATTTCATTTCCACTGCGTGTCTACACCTTACTAGCTCACAAAGGGGCGTATCTCTGACAACCAATCACATCTGTTAAAAGGGAGCATCACACCTAGCAACAGGGTCAACCACACACCCTCACTAAGGTAAAAGTTTCCATCCCGTTCTTGCTTGGAGTTGCTCTTTCCTAAATCATTCCTAAGCTAGGACTCCTTACTAAAAGTTTTTAGGCTAAAATAGGAGCTCTCAGAGTATTCTCGAAATGTTTGTGAATATGGCCCCTGGTTTTCGCTTCCCGTATAAACGTAAAGCCAAACCATGATGTTTTTTCTACACTCAACCACATGCTTTTGTTGCACAATGAAATAAAGTGTTTTACCAATGTTGTAAATTTAGTTTGAAAAAGTCTTTATGCATCTAACGAGCAGAAACATTTACTGAGAAAACAGAAGTATATTTTGAGAAGACACAATGTATGTAACAGGCGTAAACTGACATTGCATACCAGAACGTCAACAATAGATGCATCAACGATAGCTAGTGCGTAGTACATAGACGTGAAGTCCATAGACCAAGCCACGATATGTGAGGGCTTGGGAGCGTTAATGTGGTGTATCATACTCTTTAACTTGTGCGCTGTAATTTAGTCGTTTTTTTGCATTTTCTTGCATCGTTGGCTGCTGCTTTATAATTGTCAATGTTTCTGTGTGGTTCTGGTGATTCATGGTTTCTGGTTGTGGAATGATTTGACAGTCCACACATCCTGACCTCAACAAGACGGCTGCATGGTTGCTCCTCCAGGGACATTGGCAGCGACTCTGCTTAGCAGCCACCACTAAATGGCATATAGCAGTGATATACAGCAGTAACGGGACAGCACCTTGCATACCCTTCGACGCACCAGTCACTATAAAGCCTCCTCTCCTTCTCTTGCCGGGTCCATGTCATTGGTCCGACAGCCCATTGGTTCGACATCCCATTAGTCCGACTGTCCGCGGTGCTGAACGGCTCGTGTCGGGCATATGGTGCGCCGCGACCGGCTCTGGGTCAGCTGGGAAAGGCTTGAGGCGGAGCAGGCTCACGGCTTATGTGTTTGTCACTTTCTTTTTCATTTTAACCCACACCATGATCTTTTCCTGACCCTAACCAAGTGGTTTTTGTGCCTAAACCTAACCAGACCTTAACCACAGGGCATCATGATGATTTCGGAACAGACTTCGGAACAACGGGTTTAATACGTTGGTCTTTGACATCTAAAAAGTCCATTCTGCCCCAGACTCCGCTTCCCACAGTGGTGTAATTCAAAGTGAGTCACCTAAATACCTAATGGTTGCTGGTATAAAGAAAAAGAACCACATGCACCTCAAGAAAATGACATCTCATAGTCATCATTAATATAAAGGCTCTGTCATGCGCAATCACCAAATTAGGGTCTGATGCGTCATCTGTGCTCATTGCAGCTAAATTTGTCAGATGAAGTACCTAAAATCCCTGAAATACCAGGATTAACCTGCGGACAATGGAGATTTTCATTGCTGCCACAAACCCATGATCAACAGAGGTGATGAGTGCCATATGGCTTCTCTTCTCCTAAGAGGCTTATATACCATGGAAGGTTATTCATTGTCTGGCTATATGGATTTTACAGTAGCATGTGGTAAAGGGCAATGGTTTCTTTTCTAGAGGGCAAAGTAGTAGAAAAACCAAACATAGAAGAATTACAATATTTAGATTGAATTTGTAAAGGACTGTAGAAGTAAATAGGATCCAACTGTAAATCTTTGTTTGACCGTATCCTACATACAAAATAAGTGTAGAGGCATAAAAAGTATTTCTGAGGTCTTCAGATATTACAGAGACATTTGAAGTTCTTCTCATCCTAAACACTGACAGTACTTACTGTAGTATATTTATCCAAAATAACATCTACTAGTCCATACCCATTGAGTGCACAGTTGCCCACATACAGTTACACATGGTGTGTGTTTGGGATACAGGTCATAGGAAATTGCAGATTAAATAGTCAACTGAACCCATTAAGAAGAGCAATGTATTCAGACAGAGTTTTTGTGGATTTGATAGTATGATTGCTTTATTGAAAGTACAGTAGTACCATTGCCAGTAGTGATAGAATGGTTTCATTTGTCAAACATGGGACAGACAGAATGACACACTGACAGTTTCTGTGATTATGCACAGCATACCATACCATGACTTAGTCATACCAAAAATTAGAGAAAAAAAAACAACATTGGGCCACAGGGGGAGCCACAGCGATCGTCGCATTTTATCCATTTTTAAACATTTTTCTGTTGTCATAGCGCCACCCAGTTGCCAATTAGAGTTAAATTTCTCCAGTCACCTTGAGGTGTCCTGTTGTACATATCTACCAAGTTTAGTAAAAATCCATATGGCGGTTAGGTCTAGATAAGAAATTAGCTCTCTAGCACCCCCATTTTGTTTGATGGGGTCAATAATGGAGGGGTCCCCTCAGATTATGTGTGGTCATATGCCTACAAAGTTGCGTGGTGATCGGTGAAACCCTTGAGATGTTATACACCTTTATGTGATGAGCCATGCCCTCCGCAATATTCATTGCCTTATAGAAGCTCAGTTTTAGTAGGTTTTCCAACTTTTGCCAAGAGGGAACTTTAGATATTGGTCCCTAGATTATGTTCACCGAGTTTCATGCAGATCGGTCAAACTTCCTAGGAAGAGATCGATTTTAAATGTTTTTCAAAAAATTCTAAATGGCAGACAATCTATATAACCAGAAGTTATGGGTTCTTGAGGCAAATTTGTTCCTCATGAGGAGAGGCGTCTCTGTGCAAAGTTTCATGTCTCTACGACATACAGGGCATGAGATATGCCCATTTAAAGTTTGCAATTTCAGTCGGTTGCTATAGCGCCCCCCTTTGGCCAATTGATGTAATATTGCTTCATTCACATCCTCCCATGACCCTCTACCACTGTGCCAAATTTCACATGGATTGACCAAGTCAGTGAGGAGAAAAACATGAAACAGACACACACACAGACAGAGTTTTCATCATTATATAGTAACATATAGTAAGATAGGCTAAATTTAAATACATAATTGAAACTGCTGCAATCTAAATAGCTTGATGAGTTATTGGTTTCCATTTCTGTTTTGTTTTTTCTTGCAGTAGTATCTCATCTAATCTGGCAGAGCATCAAACTGAAAACAACAGCAAAGCTTAAAACCATTTGGTGTCCTTCAGACCTGTGTCTGCTCGAGAGTAAATTGGCACTCTTTGCTAATCGTAGATGTGTAAAATTGCCAAAGTGGAGATGCAAGGTGAAAATGAGTGCAGTGCCACTCACATACTCAGTGATTGCCCTTGGTTACCGGTTAAAAAAGATGACATGATACTTTGCACTAATAGTTGATAAGATTGCTTTATTTGTGGATGAACAAACAAACCAGTGGTTAATTTTCAACATCACGGCTTGTAATTAAACTGAAAATGAAACGACACGTTTGATAAGGGGTGTAAACTCAATGACACTTACGACCTCATAAATAAGATGTGCATAATGCATAAAATCAGGCTTGTTAGTTAATGCATGCTACAATACACATGTACATTGCAAAAGGCCAATAATGGATCACACATATTATAGCATGTATTTCACTAATTTGTAGAGGGAAATAGGAACATGTATCCAACAATATCAATGCTAAAATTTGATCAAGAAATAAGACTTTCTCTTATGAGCACTTGATTTCAAGCACAAGACTTTCTTGGACTCTTACTCTTCTCTGCTCGGAGGTGATAAGGAAATATAAGCCTCTTTGGAAAACAATATTCCATTTCTCACTTGAGCTGGTCAGACCTGACATAGAATTAGTGACGTACATAATATCTGTATATGAATATTTGGAAGATAATGTTCATGAGAAAGACTTGCATCTGCAACAGTGAGACTGTCCTCAATAGAAAAACAGTGTGGGTAGTTTCATTAAATACTCACCAAAATTTATGTTTATGTTGTCATGACGAGCACCTCTTGCACTGGTGTGACTAATGATTGTTCCTTCTCTGTAGCCAAGTCTCAAATAACGCCAACCTGTTGTATGCTGCCTGTTAGGATGAACATAGCGGCTGGATGATGCAGTAAGACAGCAGTCAAAAGGCAATTGTACGGTGCACCATATCATGGGTGTTTATTCACCAAACCAGAAAAAAGAAACACATACAGCGGTACAGGCATGGCAGCATTTACAGATGGGAGACCTGACCAGCATCAAGGACAGATGGAAACTGGCGCCTTTTATACCCTATCACTGGTGCACTTGATTGGATGCTCCCATTAACAGGTTTTTTTTAACAAAATATATTATCTCATGGCTAATCACCACGGACAATATAACAAGCATACAATTACCATAATATTTACCATGACTACTGTACTGCTATTTACCCCCCCAGAATAAACACAAACCCACTACAATAAATATACATATATACACCAACTACCAAACTCCCCTCTTCCTATCCCATCACTTAGTCTCTCCCGGAACCTTTAAGTTGGTGTTCGTATCCCCGGGGACTCTTTTGGCCGAACACCCTGGAGGAGACACAGGATGGACAGGTAAGAATCTACACAAACAACTCAAACACAGGCCGCAACTTTAACACACTAATGAACACTTTCACATTGCAATATTAAAGCACATTTATGTTATGTCTGATGAACCAAAACTCAACAGCACTTAATTTTAACTGTTTATCAATTATGAACCTTGTAGGTACACACACAGTATTGTCTACTCTAACTCCCTCCCCTCCTCAGGTGAAGCAGATCATCCACAACCGCACCTGGCAGAAGACAACACCCGTCACCAATCACTACTCATCAATTTCACCATGGTTTGAAATGTTCATCCGCATCACATATTCAATAAAGCTCATGTGCAAATATGCAATGTGCAAACTGCTCTGTGCAAATCATGCTAATAAAGTGCAACTATCACCATGAAAGTGCCATGTGCCATTATTAAAGTGCCTAATTAAGTTGTTTGTTTAAAAGTGACATTCATACACAGACCCAGTTGTGCAATATTTACAAGGCCAAAGCCATCAGTCACTAGTAACGAAGGGCTCTTTGTTACACTGCCATAAAAAGGGTTAGGGAGGAGGTGGATTGGCATACAAAGCATATGACATCGATACGCTGTTACTACAATTACAATTGCTTCTGACTAATTGGTTAGTTTGTTGGTATTGAGGTAAAAAAAAAATCAGTTTTCTGCACCAAGATCTTTAGTTGCCAGCCCTTGGATCTCCGAAAAGTAACTGTCCCAGTTTTGTGCATGCATGCCCACAAACCACTTAATCAAAGAGCTTGCAACTGTGCCGAGAAGAAGAGACTCTTAACTCAGGGGTTTGACGAGGAACCTCTCCAAATAGAGTAAAAGCATTAAGCAAGGTTTGTGTTTGACTTGAAACAGTAAATCATGTTTAAACAAGGAACAAGGATGAAACAAACCCTTACGTACAACACTTTAGGTTCCACGAGTGAACATAGAGTTGGCTGAACCAGTGCCATATGGCAGATGAGCATTGGCCCTCACTAATAGGAAAACCTGAGACCAAACGAGCCTCATCATGAGCACTTATCTCTCGGCCCACCTGTTCATATCTGTGTCTCTATGTCCTTTAATCAACCTTGCCACTTTACTTCCTCGCCTCTACGCCTGTCTTTGTATCTCTGTCTGTATTTTCGTGTGATTTTTCCTCAGTGTCTTTGCCTACGGCTGTCAGGTTAGAAACCACAAGCAGAGTGCTCTGGGATTAATGTGTTCTCTCTTTTTTCTTCTTCCACTGCCCTATTATTGCCATTTATTTTGTACTGCGTGCTAGCCCTCCTCCTCCTTTCTCGGATGAATTTTCTATCTTACCAAGAACTCTCGTTGCCTTTGTACCTACTGAAATGCTAGAAAACTACCATGAGATTTTAAGTGAGTCAAATTAGCTCAGTGGCAGAGTGTGTAGCACAGAGTGCATGTTTGTGTGCTGCGTGAATGCGTAATTCTGCCTCTGCTCTACCCACCTCCAAACACTGCATGCCTTTTCAATTACAATGTAGCAGATCAGTGATCAGCATCAATCACGGGGGGCAAATGAGAGAAATGATGATACACGTTTTTTTTCCTCCTGAAAAACTGTTGCACATTTTCTTCACCAAATTAGGTTAGCAGACTTAGTTCCCCTTGACAGAAGAAATGGCTTCCTGAAATGCATGAGTGGCTGATATTAACAAGGAGCGCTCATCTGGCACTTCATTAACTCAGTCTGACTCTGCAGCTCGGTCGGACAGCCAGACAGTCAGACCATATAGGGCACCTCCCTTTAAAGCCTTTTATACTTCTTTTCTAGGAGTGGAGGGAGGAAACGCTTAATACTACATACACGTACAACCCTCACTCACTCTTGCTGCGAATGGAGAGAGGCATCATCTTCCTTAATACTTGTTTTCTCATATTTTGTGTGATTCTTGCTGACATTTACAGCATGGTGTCCACAAAGTAAAGAAAACGGATGTGATACATAAAGGAAATGTTGGAAATTATGATACAGAAATAGCAAATCCATCCAGACAGGTACGTTGGTGAGGTGTACAAGCTGGTGACGAACTACAAAGACTAGACATATTTAAAGGACATATTGTTGTGGCGTGGTCCTTGCTAGTGAGTCAAGTAAATGGGAGGACAAACTGGACGACAGGTAACAGAAGATTAAAGTCACGTTGATAGTCACACCCACACAAAGCAGCTGGCACTGGTAGTTCTGAACATCTGACGTGTATCGGAGAGCACATGTCCTCACTGATGAGCTAACTACATGGATGGGCCAGGCATGTACGAAACAGTGTTACTCATAAGGTGGTCCTCATACGATGGTTACTACTGATTATGCTGCCCTGATCCACAGTAGCAGGATAGTGTCATCAGGTTTCCCCCCCCAGGTCTCCACAGTGAGCGTGAGCTAACCCCTATTAACAGTTAGCACTGTCATCATCAGCACTGCTGTCATAGCTAGTTTTGTTAGCACTGTTAGCACTGTTGATAATGCTGTCCTGACCCATGGTGGCAGGACGGTGTTTAAGTGAAAGCATAACACCCACTCTGCAGTTCCTCCCCAGGTCACCCCGGGGAGTATGAGCTCACCATCATTAACACTGTAAGCTCTGTCATTATCAGCACTGTTGTCAGAGCTAGTTTTGTTAGCACTGTTAGCACAGCTGATAACGCTTTCCTTACCCATGGTGGTTGGACGGTGTTTTAGTAAAAGTGTAACACCCACCCCACAGTTCCTCCCTAGGTTGCCCTGGTGAGCGTGAGCTAACCCCCATTAACACTGTTAGCTCTGTCAGCACTGTTGTCATTGTTAGTTATAGCTCAGCCACCTTCATATTTGCTTGTGACAGCAGAGGTGAGAGCCATGTGCAGACCCCGGCCCAGACTTGTATTTGTAGTTGAAGGAAAGTGAGAAATAATTTGTATATCCGCCCCGTGATTCAGATCTGCTTCAAAATCTAATGGGTTCTCCTGTGTTACACCCTTCCATCAAGTTTCTTGAAAATCAGGCCAGTTGTTTTTCAGTAATCCTGCCGACAAGCACACAGACGCACAAATTGAACAGAAAACATGACCTCTTTTGTGGAGGTAATAAGACTTTAACATCAGCTGCCTCCCTGCTACCTGATAAAGGGCATCTGAGGATATGTGGCTTTACATTTACAAGTATTGGAGATTGGCAACAGCTTATCTTTAATGTATCTGAGATGGCCTGAGAGGAGGCCGATGAATCAAAAAACAGGGAGAAGCAGTAATACTGACCTTAAGGGAGCAAATTAAGTTCAACAAACCATCCTTAGTGCATAGAGAAAGAGAATAAACAGACAAAAAGTTCAGTTTGTTGAATATATGTATCAGTTTGAAGTTAAAAAAAAAACATTGCCTTGAAACTTTTAAAACCACCAGTCCATGACTGAAAATGATCATTAGACTCCCCTTTACCAGTTCTGTTGATGTTTCTTTGAGGGTCCATCTTGCTCTGTTCTGTATCAGCCTGGAGAGAGCCGACAAAGAAATAGAGTCAGAGGAGTAAAGGAGAGTGGCGGGGGAGTCAGTGGTCTGTAGATCCAGGCACTCTTTGAAAAAACAAACACTGATGTTCCAGCTGGCCTTGTAGTCAGCTAACCAGAGAATATTATTTCATTAAAAATTCCCTACTTGTTAGTTACTTCCCTTTTATTTTCCACTCCAATTAAACACAAGCATCCACAAGGCAAGCATAAAGTAGGGGAGACTGGGTATGGTTCTAGCACTTATTGTCAGGATATGTAACATGCTGAACTTCTGTGTTAGAGCTCTCAAATTTTGGCACAAGGTATCCTTATTTGTCTCCTACAAATAGAAATATTTCCAACTTTTCCAACTATATCACAGAATTCATAAATTGTGATATACAAGGAATTCCACCAGCTGATGCCGCTGTTCCTTTCTGTGAAAGTCAGACCTTACATGCAGGATTGAGATAGTATGTCCTTCATAGAGTGTGGGTGTTGGAATGACCAGTTTCACATTTTGCACCACTTCCTGTGTCCACTATGTAGCGCTGGAGAACACACCAATTATATGTCATGTTGCTGTTAATCAATTGTAGACCCCACTGTGTAAATTTCATGTAAAATTTCTGAAAAGACGTACTTCCTGTTGCCAGAAGGTGGTGCAATCACCACGACACCTAATTTGCATGTTGATGGCTTCAGGCCTGGAGCCTTATAAAACATGTGAAGTTTGGGGCAGATTGGACAGGAAGTTGTCGTAACTGCTGTGTACCTTACACAGCAGTTACGACAACTTCCTGTTTGGTGGCAATACCTGAAAGTTTGACGCCTTGCCACGGTTACGCGGTTGGACAGTAAGTCAAACTTTAAGAAAGTTTTGATGCAAAAGTATGATAGACTTTATAGACACAATCTGAAGTCAATCTGATGAAATCTGTAGGAGGAGTTTGTTAAAGTACGACCCCTGGAAATGGCCAGAAATGCACCAAAATTGCACAGTAAATTGAAAATGGCTGACTTCCTGTTGGGTTGAGGGTGTGGCTCCAAGAGACTTTTTTGTACGTCTTGGTGTGTTACATGTGCCTACCAAGTTTTGTACATGTAAGTGAAACCAGCTTCGAGGGCTGTGTCATCAAAACTTTGTAGGGGAGTGCTACAAAGCCATTGTTTTGAGGCAGAGGATGAGATATATCAAATTTTTCACCAGTTGTGATATGTGTGCAAAGTTGCATGACTTTTTGAGAACCTTTAGACCCACAAAAAACGACATTCATTTGAAGGAAGAGGAGGAAGAAGAAGAAGAAGAAGAAGAAGAAGAAAAAAAATTCCTTGCATTTCAATAGGGTCCTTGCACAACGTGGTGCTTGGGCCCAAATAACATATACATACACTAATAACCAATTCTTACTTTGGTCTAACCAGCTCTCCTTCCTCAGTCAAGTCACCCGTCAACACGTCCTCTTGCTGCACATTGAAGACTGCTATGATAGCCCACACAGGACAGCTGTGCGGATCCTCTTTCTCTGAGGTTTTGCTGTTTTTTTTGCTCACTGTCACATGGCAGATAGAGTATTCTTTGGGGACAGACCTTACTGTCTTTCCCTGCCTCGCCTCATCTGATGCAGATTTCAGTGCAAGCACACCCCTGTCAGTTTTTCTCACCAACTCTTCTGGCATGTTGAAAAGAGGAGTAAGATAGATAGAGAATGTGTTTAGTCGTCATTGGGGTTATTGTAACTTTTAAAAAATCTGTTAAAACCATTCCCACCCCTGTCGGCCAGTGTTGAGTAAATGTAGCCACATGGTGGTTGAAATGAGCAAAGATGAAATGCCTCACATCTTACCCAAGAGACTACCCTCTAATCTTATACAGGTTACATAATTCCAACTTGAACAGTATCAGCACACTTGCCAACCCTCCCATTACTTACTGAGAGACTCCTGTTTTCATTGCCCTCTCAGATTTCCTCATGGGGTCTCAATTCTACCATATTTCTCCTGATTTATGACAAAATTTCACACCTTTTTTCCCATTCATACCTGTTTGTGGCACGGTACAGTGAGTAAAAGCTAAGCCCCAAGACTCTAAAAGTCTGCTGTTTCCTCCCCGTTGGCACTTGCCTCCATCTCCCTTCTTCTCTGATCCTCTGGAGCTGGAGAGGGGCACCTGTTATGCCCACGAGTTGGGTGCATCTGCCGGTGGACATCTCATCTCCATTTGTAAGTCCAATGGAACACTCTAGCAGGGGTTTGAGAGGGTAGCTTGTGGATTAGGGAGGGCCTGAGTTGCCCTCCTCCATTGCGACAGTGTACCCAGCTGTCTTCCAGAGACTGTAGGCCTCTCTTTTTGCCTAACTTAGGCATCCAGGGACAACACATTCTCACTCTGACCTTGTCACATATTGAAGTTTGGTCATTGACTTTCCACGTCCACATACAATGTGCAATGGACCCTGTGTGCATTGGTTGTTGACGTTCTGGGACACCGTGTCAAGTTCTGCCTGTTACAGGCATTGTCTTCTTTCAAAATACACTTCTGTTTTCACAGGAAATTTAAAATTTATATACAGTCTCTTTCAAAATAAACATATTACGTTGGTACAACACTGCGATTTCACGTTTTTTTTTTTCAACAACAAACACACATGATTGGGTTTAGGAAAAAAGAACGGGGTTTGGCTTTAGAATCTTACAGGACGCAAACATTGCTCTCCTGGGTGAAAGTCGGTGTTTGTTGGACCCATCCACCACCCCTCCTGCCTGCCCTAGTTGGACTTTCGCTGCCTTAACTTTTGTATTTGTCCTGCTGCGTTTCCCCCTGATGCCGCCAGGTGCCGTTTAACTATGACGGCAACTGGCTGCGTACCATGCCGATGTTAAAGGACGCCTTTTTTCATTGGTTTCTGACGCCACAAGTCACTCCTCAAGCGCCGGATTTCGACGACTTTGGAGTGAGACCGGGCTCCCAGAACCCAGGGGTGAGTGGGCCAGGGAGGACAACTGGGTGTGGGTCCCTGACGTGGGCCAACGTCAGGGATGGGACGTCAGTGGATGGGTCCAACAAACACCGACTTTCAGAACAACTCCACCTGCAGGCTTATGGCGCCCCAGAAGAAAAAGTCCAAAAACACATAATTGAAACCACAAAATATCTCCATACTGGATGTTTGAATCTGGGGTGCCGTCAGCCTGCATTAGGTGGAGTTGTGCTGCTACCCACTCTCCCCTCGGATCTCCGCAAAGGTGAGTAGATAATTGCTGAATTTTCATTTTTGGGTGCACTATCCCTTTAACCTCCTGGTAATCTGCTGGAGTACAAAGGGCATAAACCAAAAAATAAACAAAATGAAATGCATTTAACATAAAAACACTGATGCAGTTTACTTTGTTATTTTCATTCTTTTAAAAGTCACCAGAATGCAGGAAAAAAAGTGGAAGATGCCCACACCCCTGCTTTGGTTTCAGATCCTTCCTTTTTTGAAGTCTCAAGGACGGCAAGTATGACTATTGGTACTAATTATAATATATAGACCTGTTAAAAAAATAGATTCATACCTGAAAATGAATATCTGGGCTGTACAATCTTCACACTTCTTCTCACAGCTATGACATTTCACATGCAAGGGCAGGAAGGAAGGGGTCATATTTCAGATGTACAAGTATTACATGACTCATAGCTCATCCATTCAGGTGGTGTTGTTACCACCCCAGTTGCAACAACCAGACCCGGTCTCCCCTACATTATTTGGAAGCAAACCAGTTCAACAGTTGGATTGAGTGAACATTGCTCCATGGAATAGCTCATATTTCAGTCAGCTTTATTAGCACTATAAACATGTTACATTTCTAATGTAATTCACATAGAGTTTTGTAAAATAAATCAAGAATTGCATTAGGAATTTCTCCTTTCAAGTCTGAGGTCAAACCAGGGTGATGTTTGTTGTGTAGATTGTAAACCAATCTGGGATAAAATGGGGATTTTGGGGTTGAGGAACATTTAAAGGCAGAAAACGCGTAAGGCTGTTGTTTTAATGACATTTTACGAAAAGGTTCTGACATTTATAACTGGCAAAGGCGTTCTTCTCAGCCACATCAGTATTTGGGTGTGTTTGTACATGTTGATGTGGGATTTATTGTTGGTGAGGGTATGGAAGGACATGCCCCAAAGGAAAGTGGCCTGACTTACTGCTGATTTAGGCAGATTGTGAATGCACGACTTCATAGGAGAGACTTCTAGATTGTTGTTGCTGTCCTCAAGTAACTTTAGAAAGCACATTTCCCAGTTCTCAGTGTCACTTTGCTAAGAATAAAATATCAGCAACCACATACAAGTTTTTAAATAAAGGAATTTGCAAACATTAATCGTGAGGTGGAGAAAGCTGAATTACACCCTTCATTACTGGTAATTGTTCCGGTTAATTTTCTCACAGTACAGTACAGTACAGTGGAAGCTTTTTCCTTTTCACTAGTCAATCACATAAAAATCTAAAATGGTGACAGTGGATAAACAACTAATTTAATATATGACACTTACATTGCTTCACAGAATATATAAAAGAACACAAAACGCACATTACCAACACTGAGTAACAATATGTCACTGATCAAAAAAAAAAATCATTTGAGCAGTGCTATAATGCAAATCAGTGGTTCATGTAAACTGTCACTGTCAGAAGAGACACCATGAAGATGTCTAATGATGTCCTTTGAATGTGTTGGCTGTTTACCAGGAAGCTGCCGTATGGTGATGACTGTCGGCAGTCAGTACATTCTGGGTAGTATCTCACTACATGATAAAAAAAATGAGCAGTTAGACAACTTGTGAAACAGTTTTGCTTGTGCTATTAGTGTATAGCTTAGTAAGGCACAATCCCATTTCATATTTTTACCCCTACCTCAGGTTTTTTGAGTGCCATCTTGCCCCTTGGAACCGAGTTACAAGATGGTATTGGTTGAAAACTTCCCACATATAATGGGACAGTCTTTCAAGGCCCTAATACATCATCAGTATGTTGCCATTTACATAAACAGACCAGACCCCCAAGAAAGCTGCTCAGCCTTGCAGCAATTTTTTTCCCAGTGGCCACTCGCAGTGTTGCAGCAAAAAAATCCCTAGGGTAGCATTTTCCCCATAGGCCACCACTGCAAACCAAGAGAAGCAATTTAAAAATTAAGTCAAACAGGACCTGGCGGGCACATCCAGCTGGAGAAACACTACTACGCATCTTCAGTGGGTTGCATACCGGGGAAGTAAACCCGGAAGCCAGACAACTTTTAGACAACAGTTAGCTATTGAGACAGTTATCATATTTATTTTTTTTAAAATCTTTATTAACAAAGAAAATGCATTTGTAGGTTTCTTTTGTTGCTTGTGAGGCGGACGATTTATCCGAACACTCGAACCCGAACCGGTTTGGAGTGTGCCTCTGAAAAATCTCAGTTTGAAGGGCCATGTAACTTAGTCCTACCCCTTGGCCCTACCCCTAGATTTGTGCGTTCCCGCGAGGGGTAGGGGTGTCCCAATTCCTTTTTGCGCGTAGGGTATAGGGGGCATAACGAAGGGTAGTGGGTATGAAACTAGCCCTTCAGAGCAAGGGATTTCAGATGCTGACTTGCCAGCGAGGGGTAGACGTCGCCATGGCTACCACCGAGCAAGAGACGGGGAAATTGCTATTCATGATGTCTAGATTGGAGTTGACAGAAAGCTACCCTGCTAGCTAACGTTACCGTCGTCAGGTTGCTTGTTAGCTAGCTAGCTAGCTCGCACTATCTAGCGTCTGTCATCTGTCCTGCTCTGCAAAATTGTCGGATTTTTCACATTACGAGCTAGTATAACTATGCTGCCTCATAATGTTAGCGAAGCATGATGAATACAGAAAACGCGATCGGTAGGATGAACTCAACTGGAGACTCCATTGTAGATGCTGGTTGGAAATGTAGATGGCTCACGGCTTCCTGTTTAAAATAGTTACGTATGCATGAACGTAACCGACGCGGTGACGTAGTGAGTGGTGTCCCAATTCCTAGGGAAAGATTTCAACCCCTACCCCTTGTTGCTTCATTTTGAGGGCCAAGGGGTAGTGGGCAAGGGCTAGGGGTAGGGCTAAGGGCTCAGGGGTAGTGGATAAGGGGGAGTACTGGGAGTGGGCCTTTGCCCTACCCCTCTATTTTAAGAGGAATCAGGACACCCTACCCTAGATGTGAATGCGCAAAACAGAGGGGTAAAGGGGTGTATTGGGATTGGGCCTGAAAATAATACTGTGCCACATCCATACACAAAATCCTTGTTTTTATTTTTCAGTGTGCACCACAGCTGCAATTTGATTTTGTGACACTGGGAATTCCATATGACAAATGTTTGAAATGTCTACATCTGAAACAGTTAATTAAAACATACGCACATAAATACATAATTAATGTCAGAAACACTAATCCTGAAATGCAATTATTATGGGAACAGAAATTGTTAAAACAACATTGTCCAGATGAACTGCCTTAGGGTTGGGATGGTGGAATAAAAACACTGGTAGGATCGGATGGTATTAAATTGTTGGCGGTTATGGGAAAAAAATAAAATGCTCAGAAACACACTGCTGCAGCTAATTCCCTGGAAGCCCCTCTGTGTTTTGCAGAGATGAAACTGGACGAAACCGAGAGAAAACCGGGGCCTGAAGAATAAAGGAAATTAGTAACGTAATCCACAGCAGGATCAAAAGAGTGCGATTGGATTATATTTTGTTGCATCACAGCAAATGAAAGATGTTTTAGATCAAAGGCAGTGATTTTCAGCAGGAGAATATGGAGATGCATTATTGAAGATGGCGAACAAAGTGTGTGCGTGGTGGTGGGGGGGGGGGTTCGTATTTGATGTCATAACTTGGGAAATGTAGCCTCTCCTATTCAGCAGACCTGTGTAACCCAACCTGGGCCTCTCATTGTGTCTTTATTTGTTTGATTTCAAGGCAGGGACATTACAATAAAGCCAATCTGGAAATGGGATCGGGCTGTGACTGATGGTAATTACTTGCTGTCTACACCATTAAGAATTTAATGTAATTTCAGATAGACTTTCCCGGAGAGGGAGAGAGAGAGAGCAGGGGCTAGCTGAGTCTGTAGGCTGTCTGTATCTGTACGTGTCTAAGAAGAAAACATCTGCAAGACACAGTAAAAACATATTTCAAAGCTAGCTTAAGTTGTCAAGACATCTGTGCAGCCCCCTGTATATAATGTCTTATAGTCTTAACACTTTCACTTACTGAGAATTATCTCTTTTTTAATAACCTTCATATAGTAAGAAGTAGAAAACACTAGTCCTCAGAGGTCACAAAGAGTTCAAGAACCTGATTTAAACCAGGTCACCCCTGCATTGTCCATTCTGCCCTGGTCTGAAGAGGCCGGACTGACTGTCAACAGGATTACTGCAACAGGAGGTGATCAGTCATGTAGAAAAGCTGCGGAGTGTCTCGGTCTGGGTGACCCCCCCCCCGTTTCCAGCTGTTTCTAGAAACCCAGAGCAGGATTCATGTAATGAGACAGATATCTTAATGACTCTGTCAGGGTTAAAGGTCATTTGGAGGATGGTGTTGGATAGAGGAACGTATAGATCAAATTGCTATTTGATGCCGTACAACCACAGAGGCTGCTGACACAGGCAGCAGATTTGTATTTCAGTCAAGCAGATCCGAATTTTACAGCACAACACGTGACATAGTTGAACTAAATATATATATATAAAAGTGTGTTGAGTTTGTTGAGTTTATAAGACCTTGGACCACATAGAACAGGGGTGTCTAAAGGGTGCCAGGTTTCAGGAGCGGGTTAAACAATGTGTTGCAGCAATAATCACCTACATTAGGTGCACTATTACTTCATATCATGCACATTGCTATGTTTCAATATCTTGAGCAATATCATTTTCTTAATCACGTGCAATACAACTTCTCATTGTTATATTATATTCAATATAACATTAATTGTCAGGCACAGTCTGTTTTTTCCACCTTTTTAATTCATTTTTAGTAACTCCAGTACTTATCATACTTCTTTTGTTACTCTATTAGGCTCTGGTTTTGCTTTTGCTCCTTAACAACACCTTTTATCTTGTATATTTTGCCAGATATTTAATTCTCTATTGTTTCGAAATCTAGGCCCAGGGAGTGACCCTCGCCTGGGACACCGACTGGTTGTTACTGGTTGTGAATTGTTAAAATGGCAGTTACTGTACTTAGTGTTACTGTAATTTGAATCATTCTCTGGCACAAGAAATTCCTTCGGGATAAATAAAGTTCTACTGAAGTTAATTAAATTGAATTTAATTAAAATGTGGTACAGAACATCGTGTTGCCCTCAAGATGAATTGTAATAACTACAGTGATTACCCGAGTTTTCATTTACAGCAGCACCATCATTAGGTCAAAGTTTGCACTTATTTAAGCACAATATTTTGGTTAAGACATTCATGGCTTGTGTTCATAGCGTTGTGAACCAATTTGGTAATCTCCTGAGTTTTCATCAAATGCCACCATGAGGTTGACATTTATGGTGTCGAGCGTAATATTTTCAGAGCTCCTGGAAGGATTCCCATAAAATTTTGTGCACGCAATTAATGTTTCCCACAGGACAGTTTGTAATAATTTTGGTGATTCCCTGACTTTTCTTCTTTTGAGAATACGTTGAATACTTGGGCCCAAGACTACTTGCAAAAGAAAGACATTCCTATCATCCTGAGCCGTATTTTGTGTTCAGTACTTAAAGGATGACCATATATTCAAACCCTCAAACCAGCACCCTTAAGTGTATTCCATTCACAGGCAATTGTATGCACTTCACATGCACATAGGCGTTTTCATCAGGTTGGGGGCAGTTACTTCAGCGCTTAGCACATATATAGAGCACACCTTTTGACAGCATGGACGACACCTCAGCAGAGAAGAAAATATGTTTTGTCCCCCCAAATCCACCAAAACATAGTCTATTTGAAAATTGTATAACAACAATATAACACACAAGACCAGCTGTACAGTCCATGGATTGAAAGCTCTGGTTGTGTTTCACCAGATGGCCTTTGCCCTGCTGAAGTAGGCTGCAATGGTGCTACTTCTGGCTTGTTGCCAACACTTACATTTGGCTATGTTAAAATGATCTTTTGCATGACCAAAAACGTCCTCTTGCAGAGTGTGCAGAATGCAACATTTTTGTTGCTGGGTGCTTTACGAAGGAAGGAGCTGGAGCTCTTTAGAATAGACTGACATTCTCTTTGGTGGGACAGCCCACTGTTAACTTACTGACAGGTTCTGTCAGAGATTGCTGCAAGCTTCATAGGCTTGCAACACCCTTGACAACTACACCGTTCTTGATTGACACATACAGACAGATCAGTGTTGAATTTAAAGGTGTGGTGCATTGTATATGGTTTTTACACTGGGTTATGTGATGATTGAGACAGAACATGATGAACTATGTTAAGTGCTTAAAACAACTTATTATTATCATCATAATTTTGGAAGTGAGTGTTGAAAACAAGGACATTTTAGTGTTTTACATATATTTGTCAGGACTCTGGACACCTAGCTTGAAAACTGGGGCCTTGTCACCATATGCTAATTAGAAAATGTATCCTGCTAAACAAAGATGGTAAACAGTGGCAACATACCTACTTAACAGCAGCAAGTTAACACTGTCACTGCTAGCATGTTAGCATGGGATGCTAACCTTTAGCTCAAGTTTCTTGTCTTAGCACTGCTAGCAGGCTGTAGACTATTAATTATATTAAAAACGGATAATTCGTGGGTATTTTTCAGCAACACTATTTGTAGCAAAACACACTGACTGTTTGAAAAGGTTTCTATACTTGCAGCTTAATTTGTAGCTTACAAAAGAAGAACTCAATAATAACACAAGTCACACATTTTTTCATTGTTGAATTTAGGCTCATTAATACAAAAGTATGTGTACCCCGCGCAGATAAAATGTGATGTCATGATCAAACCCCTAATGTACATTTATTAACCAGAGACACTGTTTGTTATTGCACACAGGCGCATGCTTTATCATCATAACAGCTGTGTTTCAGCCATAATCGGCCTGAAGGGCTTGTATGACTGTTGTGCGTTTCCTGTCTCAACATGCTGAGGAAAAAGTGACTAATTGAAAGAGTCAGAATGGGTGAAAGAGAAACGTGATCCAGGGAAATTAAACCTCCATTGTTATTACTGCAATTAATCATATGCTGTAATTGTTTGCTCAGTGTTGAAAAAAAAAACAAAAGCAAAATTGTGCAGAAACTTTTGTGTCACTTGGCTGCAAAAAACAAATGTTTGGGCAGCTGACTTATTTATTGTCGGCAGATATGGAATGCACCGCCGAGGTGTGTATTCCGTATCGATTCTGCTTGATAAATGGGGAGGTTTGATCATGACATAGCACTTGGCGTGGCAAAGGTGCAGTATTTCAACCTGTTCCCACAGAAACAAATACAAAACTGAATACTTGTGTGCCATTTTAATACGAAGTTTTCTGAATACTTTCCTGGACAGTGAAGTCATAGTAAGAACAGCCACAAATATGACTTGATCTTTGAATAAAACCTAATCCAAATATATATGACTGAATTCTTCTTGCTCAGGGACACCTCAAATTCTTGATAAAAGTATAAATGTAAACTTAAAATAAAGGTTTCTTTTACACACATCTATTAACTTTGTAACACAGTACAGCTGCACTGTAGCACTTGTTTCTGCTCACTGCCCTCGTTAGTGAAGGCATCTCTCTCTTACACACAAATGCACACAAACACACACACACACACTGTGGGTATGAGCAGGCTAACATGGCGTGTTCTTCTGATCTCATACTGACAGAGAAGTTAAAACCTTTTGAACCTGTTCAAGGTGTTAACCATGTTGCCACCGTATATCAACACCACAAGCCAGTTACACGTGTTTTATCACATGAGGAAGATGAAATGAATCTCCTGTCATGAATATCTGCATTATTTCTGTTGTATTATAGCACTTATATTGTTACCTGCCTTGAAAGACATCCCTGTGTGCATATGTATATTTATAATTATCATGTTTTAGTCGATCTGTGTAATACACAGTTTGCCAGAGATGATTACTGAGGATTAAACTGAGCTGCCTCTAGCTTCTGATGTGCTTACATGACGTGCTTCCGTCCTGAAACGATGATTACAACTTGAGAAGCCTCACGTGTGAATACATTCTCAGCACAGGTTTGTTTGCATGCTTCTTGTTTTGTTAGAGCCAAACCTGAACAGGTTTAAAAGGACACATAATAGAACTGAGTTCCTCACTTGGGAGTGTGTATGGTTTACAGGAATGCAAAGAGTCCTAAAGCCTTTTCTGTCTTCATGGCTTCTACAGCAAACACACAAACAGGCAGAGGGCAAAGGAGCATCAGCTTTGTAAAGCACAAGGCGCTCCGGGTTCATCTGTGTTTCATCAAACCCACTTTCACAAGTTCTTGGGTGATATTTCACAAAAGCTGCAGTTGTACTAAGACCACAGTGATTGCCAATACCACTCACGAAAGGTGAGAAATGTCGTTTGGACTAAATTGATTTGATCCTCAAATGTTCCAGACAGAAGCAGCTGTACTGTAAAAGTCAGCACAGTGTTTTTACTTCTAAGTGTGACTTTGGGTGTTACCTCACCAGCTCTGACCTATGCAGGTGATGACAATAAACACACGGGCTGTCAGGCTTTTGATCTTTAAATGTCTCATCCCGATCAGAGGTACAAAGCTGTAGTTAATTTGTACACCGGATTTAATGTTGTCTGAAGAGGATGCTAAACTTGACTCGATTTGACTAATAAAATACTTAATTATTCATACACCACTGAAAGAGGTTCTCATTGATTTTTTTTCCACACAGTGTGACATAATCAGTGTTGCTTTGACCAAATACTGCATATTTGATGTCAGTTCACATGCATAATTATAGAGCTTGAATCACAGCTGAAAAATTGCATATTTTTCTGCATTTGTCAGTTTGTAATCCAAAATATCAGCTTGTTTTCTTTCTCTTCTCTCACACCTAATCAATATTAATAAAACAGCATCAGAGGATGTGTAAAGTACATTTAACTGTCCACTGTTTGTGAAATGAACAAACTGCCAATCAATCGAACAGATTGGCCCTTTAAACCTTACAGAATATCCCAAAGAGCTCTAACACACACACACACACACACATTTGAAAATATGTGTTATAGATAAATAGTCCATACCCATTGAGTGCACAGTTGCCCATATACAGTTTCGCATGGTGTGTTTTTGGGATACAGGTCACAGGAAATTGCAGATTAAACAGTCAACTGAACCCATTAACAAGAGCAATGTATTCAGACAGAGTTTTTGTGAATTTGATAGTAAGAAAATAAAAGTGGCCGACAAAAAACATTGGGCCACAGGGGGAGCCACAGCGATCGGTCACATTTTAGCCATTTTTAAGCATTTTTCTGTTGTTATAGCGCCACCCAGTTGCCAATTAGAGTTAAATTTCTCCAGTCATCTTGAAGCATCCTGTTCTACATATCTACCAAGTTTAGTAAAAATCAATATGGCGGTTAGGCCTAGATAAGAAATTAGCTCTCTAGCGCCCCCATTTTGTTTGATGGGGTCAATAATGGAGGGGTCCCCTCAGATTATGTGTGGTCATATGCCTACAAAATTGCGTGGTGATGGGTGAAACCCTTGAGATGTTATACACCTTTATGTGATGAGCCACACCCTCCGCAATATTCATTGCCTTATAGAAGCTCAGTTTTAGTAAGTTTTCCAACTTTTGCCAAGAGGGAACTTTAGATATTGGTCCCTAGATTATGTTCACCGAGTTTCATCCAGATCGGTCAAACTTCCTAAGAAGAGATCAATTTTAAGTGTTTTTCAAAAAATTCAAAATGGTGGAAAATCTATATAACCTGAAGTTATGGGTTCTTGAGGCAAATGTGTTCCTCATGAGGAGAGGCATCTCTGTGCAAAGTTTCATGTCTCTACAACATACAGGGCATGAGATATGCCCATTCAAAGTTTGTAATTTCAATCGGTTGCTATAGCGCCCCCCTTTGGCCAATTGATGTAATATTGCTTCATTCGCATCCTCCCATGACCCTCTACCACTGTGCCAAATTTCACATGGATTGACCAAGTCAGTGAGGAGAAAAACGTGGAACAGACACACCCACAGACACACAGAGTTTTCGTCATTATATAGTAAGATATCAATACAAAAGAAAATCCAGTGTATTATAAAAAATAAAGCATCTTTAATAGTTACTTTGATTTTCTCTCACAAACACTTAGCATGTTTTCACAGACACATTGAGAATTGCATGGTTGCATAAAGGAAGGTGACTTTGAGCGTTTTATGACAACAGAACACAATCAGATTGTTCAGTGTGATGAAAATATGGGACTCGCTGCTATGCTGAGATTGCATTTCAAAGGCTTTACATGCATGATCAGTGACGACTGTGAGCCTTCACAGAAAGTAGGGCATCTGGTTACTCACCATGGCTCTCAGACGTCATGCAGAAATTTGGAAAGAACAATCTTAACTCAAGGGCCGCTTGCTAGTTTTTGCCAGAGCTTTCAACCTCATCTAACAGTATATCAATCATATATCATCATATATATTACTTCATTACAACTGAGCTAAAGATGACTGTGAGATGCAATTGAAAGCTCTGGAGAAACTAGTAAGTGGGAATTAAATTGTGGTTTGTGGTTGGTCTGGTCTGTCTAGCTCAAAGTATAGTGTGTTAGCATACACAACACAGCTATAGAGTTTGGATACTGACACAGTAAGCTCTCCAAATGTAACACAATTACAGCGCCATATAGAAAGTCATATATTTTGATTCACGTTTTCTGTATCAATCACTTTTGAAATGTATGGTTACTTTATAAATATTGCTTAAAATGTTACTTAAGACAAAAACAGACTTCCAAGTGTAATCACTTCTCCATGATATTCGGATTTGCGACAGGTTGTGTAAAGAAATACAATTATTGCAAAGCAGTTATGAAGATGGAAACATATGTTGTGCCTTGAGCTGTCTTTTGTCCTTTTCATGCAATGCAAAATTTTGTATAAAGTTGTAAAACAATTTGTACAGTATTTACATCGGACCTTAGTTTGATTAATCTTCGATGAGTTGCTCTTTTGACTTTGTATTAAAGCTGTTACTACTTTGACACCAATGCTAGTTTATTCCTTTGGTTTTTGACTTTCTCATTGTCATTGTTTATAGATATTATAAAAGCACAATAGAGAATGACAGTGTGCATCTTTTAATGACAGAAAGTCATCCCATATACGTTAAATCACACTGTATTGGATAACAGTCAAAAGACGAAAGCAAAAAGAGCAACGTCATGGCAGAACTACACTTCTCACAGTGGGTTTTGTAAACATTCATGTAAACAGTGGTGGTTTTGGATGTGTGGACAACTGAGTATCAGATGTTTGAGATCTGCCTGAGCTTTCTGTTCACAACCTGCATCGAGTCATTCTTCCTTTTTAAAGGAATCTCCACTTCTGATCTTTTCTTTCGCTGCTTTTTAAATCTCCTGCAGCATATGTAAGATGTCAGTGTAACGACTGTGAAGAGCAGCCCCAGACATGTCACTGAAAGAGCAATGAGGACAGGCTGACAGGGGAACAACTCATACCTCTCAGGCCCTTCTGTCATCTGGCCTTTGTACCACGGCCTCTCCTCTACCTCTATCTCAGCCTCTCTGGTCAGCAGGCTCTGGATGTAGCTCTCGTTGCTCACGGTTTCATTGACAAAGAAGTTAACCATTACTGTCGAGTAAAGCGGTTCGGGCTGACCATGATCACTGACCTTCACCAGGAGGCTGTAAAGGCCCCGGTTGCTGAGCTCCCTCTTTAATGTGATATTTCCAGTTTCTGGGTCAATGGCGAATGACCCCGGCTCGCCGCCTTTCCTCTTAATGATACTATAGGCAATCACAGCATTCATGCCTGTATCCTTATCCACAGCGTACACCTCTGTGATTGATGTTCCAGGTAGTGTATTGGGTAGTACCAGCATGTAAGACTGATTGGACTGGGGGAAGAGGACAATGGGAGGGTTGTCATTTACATCCAACAACAGCACGGTCACCATAGTAACGCAGGAAAGAGCAGGCTCCCCACCATCGACGGCCTCAATCCACAGCTGGTATGTCCCTTGTTGCTCACGGTCCAGTGACGTCTTGGCCCTCAGAGCCCCTCGGCCTGTGTCTATCATGAAGATGTCACTGCCATTGAGGATGGAAAGGGCCACCCAACCGTTCTCCCCAGCATCAGCGTCTGTCACAGAGAGGACCCCGATCTCACCGTACCCTGGGAAGTTCTCTGGCACAAAGAACGTGAAGTCCTTATTGATGAAGCGTGGACTGTTGTCATTGCGGTCTTGCACGCACACCACCACAGTTGCAATCGACTCCCTCCTGGGTGTCCCCTGGTCTACCGCTCTCACTATGAACCGGTACGTCTCTTTCTCCTCACGGTCTAGCGATGTTGTCACAGTCAGGACGCCTGTCACACGATCCACGACAAAGATCCCTGGGGCATCACCTCCAAGGAGATAGATGACTTCCCCTCTGCTTTCGCTGTCCTGGTCTGTGGCTTGGAGCTGGGTCAGAAAGGTATTCGGTGGATTGTTCTCCTCCACTGATATCTCCACCAAAGACTGCTGAAACACCGGTGCGTTATCATTCTCATCCAACACCTGCACCTTGAGGAAAGTCTTTATTACAACATCTCGAGCATTCTTAGCAACCACAATGAGCTCGTACTCCTGTGTCTTCTCGTAGTCCAAAGGCTCTGTAGTCTCCAGCAGGTATTCGTTCTTGAGCAGCTGATAGGGGCCGAGCCTGAATGGGCCGTTCCCTTCCAAGTAACAGTCCACCCTTTGGTTCCTGCCAACGTTTTTGACTGTAAAAAAAGCAATCGGAGAAAACGCTGGCTCAGACTCCTTTATTGTCACCACACCATCCTTTTCTGGTGCTATGTATCTGGGTATGACAGCAGGGGGTCCTGTAACAACTTTGATGATATGGACAGAAACAGTGGCAACTGCAGGGATACAACCAGGTCCATTGGCCAGAATGGTGAGTTTGTAAAACGTGGCAGTGCCAGTGTCTATTTTCCCTGCTAGCTTGATCACCCCTGTGATTCTGTCCAAATGGAACAAGCTCCTGGTGTCCCTTGGCACACGTTCACTGTAAGCATAGCTGATCTGAGCATTAGCACCAAGGTCAGGGTCAAAAGCATGCAGACGTGCCAAATGTGCCTCTTTGGTCGTATTCCCATGCAGAGTGACATTAATTTGTGACTCTGTGAATTGGGGACAGTTATCATTCACATCTGTGATGACAATTTTTAAAGTAGCTGCTCCGAGCAGAGGAGGGGTCCCTCCATCCTCTGCGATGATGTCTGTGATGTATTCAGCCTGGGTCTCTCTATCCAAAGCCTCTGTCACAATAAGGAAGGGCGTCAGCTCACCGCCCTCATTCTCCTCCACGTCCAGTGTGAACACGCCAAAGTCATTAACAAGCCAGTAGGTCTGCACTCCGTAAAGACCCAGGTCCGGGTCAACTGCCGACTGCTCCACCGCATAACGAGCATTGATGGGTGTGTTTTCTGGGACAGACATAGAGATCTCATCCACAGGGAACTTTGGCCTGTTGTCATTCACGTCCTTGATAAAGATCTTTACTTTGACGAGCTGAAAGTACTGCTGAGGCAACACAAACACATCCAGCGAGAGGGTGCAGCCCTGTCCCTCTGAGTTATCAGGACAGAGGGTCTCCCTGTCAATCTCCGTAGCAGATGTGTAAAGCTCCCCAGTGGTGTTATTGAGGCTCACATACTGTCCGCTGACCTTCTTTTGCGGGAGACTGAACACAAAGGGGGGCTCCACAGTGAAATCCAAATTTAAGTCTACTCCAATGGCCCCTATGAAGGTCCCCCTGGGTAATCCCTCCTTTATCTTATAGACCAGCTCTTTTGCGTGGCTGAAATTTGCAAAACAGGAAAGAGGGCTGGTGTAAAGCAAGAGGATGCACAATCCCTGCAATACAAGATAATTAAAGATAATGCAGTTTAATAAAAGTGTTGCAGAACTGAGTGATATATGCAAAATGAGGGATTTGTGGCGTATTATTACTCAGCGTGAACATTAGTACTTAGTTAAATTAGCAGGTGCAGAGCTCTGTGGACACCTGCAACGATGATCTGACGTGTAAGCATTACAATTAACTCACATTATAATTATCATTTGAATAAATTAATGTATGGAATTAGATTTGTTGATAGTTTGAGGCTTATTTGCACAAGTTTAAACCATGAAATAAAGCATGAGAATAAAAGAGGAAGAAGAACTAGTCATGTCTGCTCTAGTGATATAAAATAGTATTCACAGTCTCATAAAAGCTACATATAGTTGTGTCAAAGTGAATTCTGTCTGTGAAGTGAAAACTTACCCATATTCCTCCTCTTTTGCTAAGGCTGGGGTGTCTGCTGTTGAACATGTTTATGTCCTAGTCCAGCACTTTCCACTTATGGCAGGAAGAGTGACAGCTCAAGTAACCTCGGCATTTTGAGCATTGAGCAGCGCAGACCTCTGCTGAGTGCTATGCCTTATTGCTATCTGACTTGAACAAGTCATTCATCCCACTGCTGGCTCAGGACACTCCCACCATATGCAAATCAGTCCCTCGTGCTAACCAACGAGAGCCAGTGGCCACTGGGAAATCTACTTGAGTTCACAGATTCTTTTTTCACGCGTGCCATCAAAGCGAGTCGACACACACCTGCACTTTCTATACACACCCATGTTGTCGCAAGCAGCTGCATACCTTGTATTCCTGCGGCATGAGTGAAAGCAGATGATTACCAACTGAGCTTATAATGACACGAGAGACTGAGCAAGATGTAAAATATCCACAGCCCAGAGATTACTCTAATCCAGCATTAGTTAAAAAACACCACAGATGAAAAAAAAACACAGTACAGAATGAATTAAAGCAAGTGTGTAATGATATAATGATGATGCACAGTGTTTCATACAGCCAGTGATCTTTGACTTCTAATAGATAGATAGATAGATCGATAGATAGCTTAGTTTACACTTATTGCAACCACAACCAAACTGTGAAATTCATTTCCTGTATAGCGTCTACATACATGCTGCCGCATTATGCATGAAATTAAAATGAAAAACATGCAAATATCATAAACAAAGCCAGCAGAGAGGTGATCTTGGCATCATAAGTGGTGCTATGGTCTGATTCTGGATTGAGCCTTTAACTAAATCAACCCCCTAATCCTCATGTGTTCTAAATGCCGGGGCCAGCTGTTTGCTGGGATTGGAAGCATACTGCTCAGAGAAATTGAGTGATTGAAGTTCTCTGGAAAAAGGGCAGATTGAGAGAGTCACACACACTCACTCATTTTGTCTCATACTGCGTCAGGTCTTTGCAGTCATTCCTCATCACAGGGGTCCCGCTGGATGCCGGGGCCTAAACTTCATACATTTTTTGTTGTGTGTGTTATTTGGGGAGCTTAGAAGTAAACCAAGTTTTATGAGGCACTTTTCATAATATACAGTATATTTCAGTGATGTAGCTAGACATAGTAAATTAATATGGATCATCTAGAAATCCATCTTGCATCGCATCCAGAGGATTTTTTTTTTTTTTTTTTGATCCATGTGCTAAAAATATTTCTGTAAACACAGACTGTAGGCACAGTGGGCTGGGAGGCTTTAGAGCGTGGCAAAGCAGCAGCTCAGGGAAATGAGAGTCATTTGAGAGCTGCCTTGAGGTGCGCAGGGTCTGAGGTGTTCAGCTGTTGATCGTCAGCGAGGAGTCAATCCAGAGCAGTTACCTCAGATGACACGAGAAATAAGTATTTAGCTTTGTAAGATCAATTAATTTATTCATCGTAGTCATGTTTTGTTTAAATACACCACATTAAAACACAGCACAATAATTAAAATGATAAATCTATTGTGCACTTAATTTGTCTGGGATCAGAAGAATAAAATGTGTTCCAATACATTTGAGGTTTAATCATTAGGAGTGTGATTGTGTGATCAAAAGTGACACTGTTTATTTGCCTTTACTCATTCATAATAATAATAATAATAATAGTGATAATAATGCTCGTGTCAAAAAGGGTGGCAGCATCACATTTTCACATTTTCATTTGACTGTGGCTCGTACATTGCAGAAAATGTGTGAGTCTGTCAGGGCTTTCAAAAGCTCCGGCAAGTATGGTGTTTATTTTGATTCATTAAACGTGTCAAAATTAACACGTGAATAAAATTATGTCATGTTGCAAATTGCACCTTTTAAGGTAAAATAAGACAGTCCTTTATGGCCACAGCAGGGAAACTGGCAGTTTTACAGCAGCAGAGGGGAATGTGCAATAATAAGAAGCATCAACAAGATACAATAAATAAGTAAACAGTAAAAAGGAAAACATAATAAGTAGGCAGGCATTGCACATAGAAAATACTGATATTGTACAGTTTAGTATACACTGATATTTCACATGAGTGAGCTGTCAGTTTTGGTCCATGTGTTGACTACTGGGAGCAATGTTGATAGTAAAGTTTGACAGCAGCAGGAAGGAAGGACCTGGGGTATCTCTCCTTCACACACGGCGGGTGAAGCAGCCTGTCACTGATGGAGCTGCCCGGTGCTGTCAGAGTGCTGTTTTATGTTACGCATTTGGTAAAACGGGCCCTGGATCACCAAAGAGCACGTCTGAGACAGCATACCATCTCAAACATGCCATATGTTACAGGCTGTGTTCGGCTTTACATTATTTACTCCATAGCGGTTGCAAAACAAGGAGCTGTGACACAAAGGTTAGTGATGCTGTGTGTCTGTCAACCTGATACTGTGACCTCTGGGTCTGCTGGTACACACTCGTTCCCTGTTGACCCAGAATCAACCACAGGCTGCTGGGACAGGGAAGATTTGGTAAAAGGGTTAAATATTATCTTGGCGGGACAGCAAAAAGAATGATAGAAAATGACTGTCCTGGTTCAAATTTGACCTGTAACCTTTTGGTGCATCATTCTATCACTCTACATTTATATTATAAAGCAAAAAGTTATAAAATAATCTGAATAATCTAATAAGTTTAGTTTTACATCCAACTAAACTCTGGATGTTTTCTTTTCTTGTGGATTTTAAAATGCAACAGTATGTGTTAACTGTGGTGGTCAGACAAAAAATACTACGAAGGTTGAGTAAGGCCAAGAGGCAGTATTACTTTGGTCTTAATTACATCATTTGCTGCACTGAGTCTGTGTGGGATGAGGTTGGGTAATCTCTGCCCAGATTTCCCAACAGATGTTCTGTTAACCTTGGTCTTTTCTTTTAATCAAAGTGCTGCTAAGCTATCTTGATAGCTACCAGACAGCTCCATGGCTGTTAAGTGAGATGGATATGACCACACAAAAGTACTGAGTCAGGACATTTGTAGCCTATGTGTCATATGCATGATGTAGGTCAGTTTGCATGTATATGAGCTGAGTTTCTCATCAGGAGGAGGAAGAAGGGATGTTGGAAGGCGTGACACCAGGTGAGACTGCTACCTGCGACCACTGTTTGAGACCAACAAACAACAAAAGCAGGTCTTTTTAAAGACACGTTGGGACATTTCCAGCCATGCTTATTGTGACACATTTAGAGCCGAGTTTGTGGCGACCAAACTGGGTATTCTAAACAAAAATTTGATGTTTTCCAAACCCGAACCAAAAGGGTTTTTGTGCTCACATCTTGCTACACGTCACAACATAAAATCGGAAATTGTGATGTAACGAAATGTAAAGTCTCAACTAGGGCTGTCAAAATAAAGCCTTAATTTCAATTGATTATTCACAGAAAAAATTACACATTAAAAAAAATTAACACTGATTAATCACTTTCCGTGGTGACCCGTGACCTGGTGCATCTATGAAGGCCACAGTGGCTTTCTCACATGATGGAGGTAGATGAGATGATGCTGCTTGGCCCCGTGAATGGAACATTTACATTTAAAAAATGCCCAGATGGAACTGTTGATAAGAGCACCGTCTGCCGCAATTTCTGCAGTGAGGCATTTTCTTCAAGCCTGAAATATCCAAGAGTACCCAACTGCAGGCAAGATGGTGGACGTGGGCGCCGCCATATATCCAGTCCATACCGGAAGTCCATACAGGAAGTTGTATACATACCGGAAGTCCATACCAGAAGTCAGGTTTTTTTGTGTCCTAATGTCTTCTTCGGCGAATAATACACAGACCAACTTCCTCTGTGACTTCCAATAGGGATTGCATGTAAAAATAAACACGAAGAAGACCAACTTCCCGTAAGGACTGTGGATATCCATCCCATCCCTTGTCCGCCATCTTGTCTGCAGTTGGGTCCCTCTCGAAATATCACCTCAACGTAAAGCATTTACCAGCGAACCTGGAGGTCTGTGCTAGCACAGCCTCTGATGCTGGCGTTAGCAGCCAGCCTCATCAAGCCACACTCGATCAGGCGTTCAGACACAAACAGAGTAAATCTACCTGTGACTAACTAACTAACTCCCTTGCAAGATTGTAATGGACTGCAGACCAGTTTCAGTGGTAGATGACAGGGGGACAGTTGTGTCCAAAATCCAGCAGCTTTACAACAAAACTTCATTTTAAACAATTTCACAGCAAAATTTGATGTACATGATTAGATTGATTAATCAGAGCATGTAATTTATTGGATTAGTCTTTTGCTTGACAGCCCTAGTTTCAACATATCCGCTACATATAAAATGTACATATCCTTGTTTTTGCAGAAATGCATGACACCAACATTTACTCAGTTGACTGGGTTGCAGTATGTGATAGGAGTAGCTTTCCCAAAATAACATCTTGCAACCATCTGAACAAATTTACATATTAAAAACAACACACACAAAAAAGAAAGAAGAGAACAAAAACCAACATGTAGTACTAATTATTCAATGATGTCTCCTTTAGGACCGTAATGTTCTTTAAGAAGGATCTGTCAGATTGTTTTGATCCGGCCTGGTCAGTCTCCCTTTTAGCCCATCAGTATATCTGAGTAAATGCTTCAGAATACCGGGAGTTGCATTATATCCTAGATCTAAAAGTCTAATGTGTGATACTTTGTATGTGACATTCACAAAGAATAAACAAACCAAATGGTCAAAAAGTCTGTTACTTTTAAAATGCCAAAGAAACAAAAATAACAACAGGAGCCAGTAAATTTAGTTAGTTGTTGAGCCAAGTGGAGGCGCTGCATCTATAGTGTTAAACAGTTCCAGAAATATGCATCACAGCTGCGTTGTTAGTTATAATGAAATATCTGTAGAGTTGCCTCCTGGCAAATCAATACGTAGCAGTCAGAAATACTTCCTTTATAGCGTCTAATTAATCAAACCTGCATCTCCTGTGTTTATCACAAAACAATAATTGCTGCAAATTGAACACAGATTTCAGTCTAATGGAGAACCACACAAAGCACTGCTCAGCGAGTCTGCTCAACAGCGTGGAAATCTCATTCACTGATTATATATTATGTCAGTCAGAGTTGAGGGTGTGCTGTGAGATATAGTCCTCATAGTTGTGCTTTACAAAGATCTGGATGCATAATGGCCACTATTAGCATATAGATATTCTCCCTTGACAAAGTCCCAGTGTTGACTTTTAGCACCGAGACAGGCACACACCAGTGGGTATGAGACAATAAATAACATATCCTCTTTCTTTATTTCTGTCTTGGAACATTTTCCAGCCCGGTGCACTCTAGTGTGCATCAGCCACACCGCAGCTGCATCCCCCAGTCTCATGGGGACAGACTTCAGCATTCTCCACTGTATGATCACTAAGCAGGGGCAGAGATGAGCAGATTTTTGATTAGCTGTCTTTTCACAAATGTTAAGTAACTGGGACAACTATTGCCTAAATCTCCATAGAGATATTATGAACTTCTTTTTTTATGAAGTATGCACTGGTTTACTTTAATCAGTAAACTCAGCCATGGGGGTTCTTGCTCTGTCACTGCCATCTACTGGTTGAATTGACATAAAAGAAAATACAAACATAAGTAATGTCTCAGTTACACATACTGGTCTTGCACCATAAAGGTTTTCTTTCCTGTTTCCAGTGGCGTCTAAAATGCAATTTGGGACTAAATGTACAGTTTCTTTTTCACTGGCCTTTGTTCTACAGCAGGATCAGATTAGGATAAACGTAAGAGTTGAGTCCAGGGCTGAAAACTTGTAAGTACATGATTTTTCATTTTTTCCCCCGTGGAGACCCAATTTTCTAAAAGACGAAGAGGTACAAAGGAAAAATGCGTAAAAGTGTCTCTGTGGCTCGCCATCATGGAACCAATTTTGGTGTAAAATGGAGCTGTCCTAATGTAAAATTATACTACACAATTTCTGAACCCCAAAGGACTATTTCTATTAACTGAAAAAATACTCAACTGCTCCCCAGCTTTTTTTTTTTTCTGCTTTGCTTTTTTCACCTCCTCACACCTCCCCTGCTGCTCCTCTCCTCCAGTGTTTTCTCCCATCAGTTTCCTCCTTTTCTAGCTCTTGTCAGCTGCTAAAGATGCATCCTGGCACGAATGTGAGAAAGCTCATCTGGAGGGGTGAGACGGAAATAGTGAGAAAGTATGAAAAAAAATAACATGAAAACCTTGTGAGCTTGTGTTTGATAGGCAGACAGACAGAGAACGAGATGGTAAGATAGCACGAGAGTGTTAAACCTCGGCTTGATGTGAGTGTGCCTTTGTGCCTCTGCAGGTGCAGGCTGGATATATCATTGAGAACAGGTGCTGTGGTAGAATGTATGCCCCTCACAGCTGCAACCAAAGAGATTACTAGCCAGGCTTCCCAGTAATGAAGTTTCTATCGATTGCCCCTCCACAGGTTCTTGTTTCTGCCTGCTAACAGTGTGACTATTTCAGAGCCTCAATTTGAGGTTTTTGAGTACATCAATTAAGGTATAAAATAGAGTTTCCAGGAGGGTACGATTTGCTGATGGAAAATAATCGCTTATACTTTCATAACTCAAAACTTAAAGTCAATTTTTGCTTCATCAATGTTAGAGAAAATCCATTTTTTGCTCTGGAATTACTCACTCATAAACACTTCACATTCACTGTTTTTTTTTCCCCTCTCCCTTATTTCTGTGAGTGTGGAGAGATATGAGAAGAACACCTTGTGAAGATACACAAGTTTGAGATGTAAAACCTGACCTTACGACTACTGACCTAATTATTGAAATGACTTACAGCAGTTTTCAGCCATAGAAGCATTGTCATAAAGGTTAACGACATCATATAAATTGCAATTGCAAAGTACATTCCTGTATATTTTCATAGAACCCCTGCAGGAAAAAATGGCCTCACAATAGCCTCACAGATTAAAAAAAGGTGCATAACAATTACAACACACACACACACACACACACACACATTCAAGCACGCACGCACTGCAGATTTGAGTGAATAAGCCCCAGCGTGTATTTTCATATTCAGTATTAATTTGTGTGGCATTAATTATATTATTTTCCCCTATGATCATGCAGCAGGATTAATGAGGAGGTCTATAGACAATAAGAAGGAAATGGGGAGCAGCAAGAGGAAATAGGAAGACGGCTTCAATCTGTTGCGTTTCAATAGTAATTTAAATTCAATGCATTCTGCTCCAGTGGCTCAAGTCTCAATCTGTTACGATTTGTACAAAAGGAAAGGGAGGATTTTATCGACAAATCTATGGATAGATTTCTATGTTACCTATCTGTGGTGGATCTAAGAAGTAGTGCAAGGTAAAGAAAAAGAAAAATCGTATATGCTTTATATATTTGGAGAACATACACATCAAAAAGATCAGAAGAGGATGTGAGGTCACAGTTGGCTTTCTATGTCAGGGGACTATTTTGTCAAACAAGGGTGATAATTTAAATCAGTTTAAATCAGTTGATTTTAAATCAGTTCCCAACTGGTGGGTCCTGGTCCAAAAGTCGGTCCCGGGTCCATTCTGAATGGCGAACATGTCAAGTTTGTAAAAAACACACTTTATTTTGAAGCACAGTGAATTTCCGACACAGAGCTTTGACTTTGAAGTGCTGGTCCCCGCTGTAGAGTGAGTGACTAACAGACAGCTACACGACAGAGACAGCCAAACAAGTTCAGTGACATGGCCAAATGCAAGTATTATGCTGAATACATTGAACTGTGTGGACCTTGAACAAATGGCTAAAGTGAAATCTGGACCAGTTGGGAATCACTCACTTATGGTCTTGTCCATTGAGAGTGGTGTGTTCTAAATGGAATACTACTGATATGTGCACACTATTTTCAACCTTGTGGCACTTGACATGATATTCTGACCTGGCACTGGATTGAGAGAGGGGCACATTAGCTGTTATTCTCAGGTGCACAGCTATGAAGGGCGTAGATGTTGTTTCAATATTGGGGGGACACACATGAAATTGTGAGTCTGGGTTCTTCCTTCAGGAAATTTTGAACATCAAACATTAAATTTATTGCGTTCCTTTGAATTTTTTTTACACCATTTTCTGCCTCTTCTGCACTGATTTATCGTTAATTTCATCAAAATAAAAGTCTCTGCTGCTTTCATGTTTTTAATGTGAGAGACAAATGCACATGTTTTCAATATCCTCCTGAGACCCGAGCTTTCGTTTGGTATGCGTTTTTCATTTCTCCCAGCTATTTGGGATCAGTAGGATCTGATAAGTATAAAAAACTAAGCTTCCTTTGAACAGGAAGTAGTTTTTGAGCTAAATGATGTCCACATATGCGGGCATTGGGGTTATTTTTAATAAATAGGGAGTATTAAACTATTAATTTTAATGCCTGAACACTGTTTTTGCAAAAACAAGATTACAAACAATGCAACATACAGTATATGTAATGTTTTGTAACTGTGGGTTAGAGGTCACTGTTCAAGTCTAAAACTGTTCATAACTATTCATTTCAATGCTTGATCATTTTTCATTTTGTAACTGTATAAATTTTCCTTGCTCCATGCTCCAAGCTAGGAATGCTCTTTTTGTCTGCAGGAAGAGTCCGTCACAAGTTCTTGGCCAGTGTGAAATCCTGCAATAATAAAGTTCGAGTGTACACAAACAAATATTTAATTGGTAAAAGTTGTTTCCAATATCAAACTACAAACATTATTAGACATAAATAAACAAGTTTCAACCATAAATCTTGCTCAGGTTTTGTACCTTGTCCACTTTTGCGTCGGGATCGGCTGCAGTCTGACTTGGCAGAGTTGGCTGCCATCTTGTTTTTACATGCATTAGTGTATTGTGCTCTTACTACCACTAGATGGCACAAAAAAAGCATCCACAAACAAGGACAGCAGGTCTAAGGTAAGCAGAATGAATTATGTGGTACAGCAAAGCCAAAATGAATAAATGTCAAAACAAACGTGGTGCTGACTGATGTTGCTGTTAAAGACACTGACTCTGGGGTCACATGAGAACATGAAACACTCCTGTTCTTTGCTGCATTTCAATACAAAACAACACTTGTGGCCATTTTATGGGGTGCACCTGCTTGTTCATTCAAATATCAAATCAGCCAATAATATGGCAGCCACTCATTAAAGCATGCAAACATGGTGAAGAGGTTCAGTTGTTTGAAGTGACGAAGGAATACAAGTGACTTTGATTGTGGAATATTTTTTGGGGCAAGGCAGATGCTTTGAGTATCTTAGAAAGTGCTGCTCTCCTTGTATATCCGTGCACAACAGTCGGAAACGGTGGGAAAACCAACATAGTGTGGGTGGCAGTTCGGTGGGTGCCTTTTTAATGAGAGAGGTCGGAGGAGAGTGACCAGACTGGTTCAAGATGACAGGAAGGCAACAGTTACTTGAATAGCGACGCCTTCCATCAGTGCTATGCAGAGCAGCATCTCTGAAGACACAGCATGTTGAACTTTGAACTATATGGCTAGACAGCAGCAGAAGATTCTTGTACACATGTACGCATGACCAGTGTTAAATCCCACCTATGCTACATCCATCTGCTTGAGTTCAAATGGGCTCATTTACACCAAGAAACATTAAAACAACATCTATCATGGTTGTTGTGCTTGACTGAGAACGATGAAGAATCAGGCTAAAGTTGTGCTGTGTGAAGCTCAGCCAAAGTACAAGCCTTTTTTTTATATAGTCGGCTTGTCAAAAAGTAAAGGCAATGTCAGAGGTTGAGGAAAAAGTTAGACTGCAAAAACCTGACAATTTGCAGTGCTGAAAAGAGGCACTGGGCAAAGAACCACTTGTGTATTTTTCATACTGATGACTGAATGGTGGCGCTTAATAGAGAGACGTCCCTGAGAGGCACAAAGGCCCTGATGGTGAGACTGAGAACACAACACCGTCAGCCACAATAGAGGCTGAGTGACTATTAGATAGTGAGCAATTTACTTTGTAATTGTCGCGCTTGTTTAAACAGTTTTAGCATCGTAGCAAATTTACCTGTTTTAGTTAATGTAATTAATGTAACAGTTTTAGAAAACAAGATGGAATAACTTATAGAGGCACAGTGAATAGAAACACTCCTGGAAAATGTTGGAGATCAGTGTGAAGTGAACAGAAATTTCATCCTAAAAGAAGTGATTTTCTTGTTCTGTGAAGACTTTGACGTCACTCATCCAAAACCTCTGAATGATCATGTCAGAGTTGTAGTGCAGTGGCAGGTTTAAGCAGACAGTATTTTCAGGTACCAGAACACTCTATGAAGAATCTAGTTAAAGTATTAAAGGTGTCGTTCAGATGCTTTGGTTGTATGAGGTTCTCAGGCTGTGGAGGTGCTTCAGGAACTAGAGCAGTCGTCTACCAATTGGAAGGTCAGTGAGGTAACAAGGTATCTTTATTGGTAATTAAATATAGATATACAGAGTATTAACAAACAAACACAGAACCAGTAAGGACAATAGACAACCCCACCCACCCATCAACCCAGGAACAAGAAGAAGAAAGCGAGACCTGTCAAAGGAAATCTAATGGAGAAAAAGGGGGAAAATTCCGACAGCTTGTGTGACATAAGAAGAGGAGTATAGCATGTTTCATTAATATTTTTCAGCTTCCACGTTTGCCATAAAAGTTGAAAATGGTTGCCAGATGGCAAAGAAGCATGCAGTTGATCCTTTAATAAAACAGTGGATTTTCAATTGTAAATGATAACATCCTTAATCCAGTGTCCATATGCTGGAGGTGACGAGTCCTTCCATCTAGAGGGGTTACTCCACATATTGTCATGGACACAACCAGCCATCCAAACATTGTTGAAAATTTTTAAGTATTAAATCCCAGAAATCAAATAGTTTAGGATGGTCAGCGACAGTCAGCTACAGTCTATATGTCAGAGTACCCTTGGGCAAAATACTGAGCCCCAAAATTGCTGTGTGAGGGTGTGTGTAGGGCTGTAGTCATCCAAAGAAAATCTTGGTTGACTAAAGTCGTACATAATCCTCAAGTAATCGATGAGTCGTGGGGAAAAAAAAATCTGCACGTTATTTTTACTTATGTGGTGGTGTGTCTGTGTCACTCTGCAGTTACACCTCCAAAACACTAGTTGGCAGTGGAGGACTGTGTTAAGTGCTGTTAAGTTTGGTTGATTCAAAACAAACATTAAATATGGCTTAACAGAGACAATTTCAAACACAAGTACACCATTTGGCTTCACTATAAATTGCAGAACTGACAGACAAACACTTGTCTTTACCTGGACACATTTCCCCCACCAACACAACATGCTAATGTTATTAGCACAAGTCTATGGCATTTTACATTGTATAAAATAACCTAGCTTCTAGCGATCTTTTCCTCTCCTCATATAAAACCAGGGACAACAGCAACATTTAACAAAGGTAACGGCACACAATTTGGCTCCATTACAACTCGCAACATTCACCGACAAAGCAACCGTCACACTAAACACGTTTTCCAAACAAATACAACATGCTAACCTTATTAGCGCCAGCCTATGGCATTTTACATTGTATAAATTAGCCTAGTGATTTCCTCTGCTCATATGAAGCCAGGATAAATCCCGAAGTATAAATCCCTGAAAGATAAATCACACACACGACTTAAAATGCTATTTTAGTGGAGGCTTTACTGTCTTCACAATTTATTGTTTCTTATCTGTGAAATACAAGTAAATACAAGCTTCGTTTCCACTGAGGGAAATGGTTCCAGTATACAGACACTGACAGGAGGTCTGTGTCACCGCGACGCCAAAGAGCATGGATACCAAGAGGCAAAGCTCCGTTGAATTTTTGCCAATAGCCACTAGGGGCGCTGCGGTAGCGCTGCCGCCATTTTGGACTGTTGAGCTTGGACTGTTGCACCCAGACAACGTGCAAGATGTCAAGGAGAGAGGAGAAAACAAGTAAAAGAAAACAGTGTAGTGCAATTAACTGCAACAGCTATCAGTGGAACACCCCGCACCTGGCCTTCCACCGTTTCCCGAAGGATCCCGACAAGTAAGAAGTCCTGAGGTGGAAGTTTTAAAGTGTTTTAATATCAATTTAATATGCCAGTTTTGGAGGGAAGATAACACTTACATTTATATATATACATATATATATATATATATATATATATACATATGGCCTCTTGGACCATTTATATCTGAACTGATTACTGCTTTAGCATTAAAATATATCATATTAAAATAGCCTATAATATATTATTATTATTACTGTTCCCTTACTGTACAAACTGTAAATAAATCTTTATTCCTGACTATGTGACGTCGTCATTAACATGCTTCTAGTTAAAATATTGATTTTTTTTTTTATTTTTATTTTTTGGTAGATTGGCTTATGGGGTGATTTTGAAGGAGTAATTAAATTAATCTTCTCATAAGTGGATGTAATATGTAGAGATGCCATCTAGGCCGTTTTTCTTCGTTTTGTTTTTTTTTAAAGTCTATATTTTGCTTTACAAAAACGTGAAAAAGCAGCTGTGACCAAGCTATCACGAGGTGAGTAGCATTGTAAGCATAATTAATAGCGATATACTTCAGCTTGTCTGTGTGTTTTTGTATGCAAGCGGGTCTGCTGCGGTCTGCTGACAGTCCAAAATGGCGGCAGTAGGACGAAACCATGGGCGAGTCTGTTGCTATGGGGCGTTCTATTGAGTTTCGCCTCTTGGTATCCATGCTCTTTGGCAACGCTGAGCATGAGGGTGGGAGAGTCCAACTTTCTGTCAACAACGGGGGTGTTTTGAAAACACCCCCATTTTCACAGGTAACTTAGCCTGTCCCCCCTCCGCAGGAAATAATGGATTAATCCTGGAAAGCTATTGATGTAGCACTTTTCTCTTTATGAAAATAACACAGTGATTATTCGACAAATGAGAATTTGGTCGGACGAGAGCAAAGTGACCAAATAATCGACTAGTCGACCAGGAGACTACAGCCCTATTTATGTGAACATTTATGTAATGAGCAGGTGGCACCTTGTATGGCATTGGCCACCAGTGGTCAGCTGTACCTGTGTTGCAAAGCCCTTTCAGTAGTTTCTAAGACTAGAAAGTGCTACTGTAATGGATGTGATTGAACCCAAATGCAGCACTCAGTGACAGTTGGTAATGACCTTTATTTAAAGCACAGAATAAGATGACAAAGATATTCAAGTAACAGTTCATTCTTCGGGCTCCACATACAGTCTCTGGGTTCAGGGGCAGACAGGTAGGTGAAAGGCGGACACACACACACAAGGCATTGTGTGGTTGCTCCCAGATAGTCTCTGAGCTGCAGCAGGCAACTGACAAGCAGGTGGGAACACTCATGCTGAAACGTCATGGCAGGAAAACACCACACAGCCACAGGCAGACGGAAACCTGAGACGCTGAGGCAGAACCCGTGGTCGGGGACAGAAGGCTGGTGAGTTTACCGGGAAACAGACGACATAGACAGGTCAGAGGCAGGCAGGGTTGATAACAGGAGATCAGGCAGGTAAGGAGTGCTGGAAAGTCTTGCACGAGGTTGAGGAACAATCTGGTAAAGAGTGTGTGTGCAGGAGAGGCTTAAATACCAGGCTGATAGGCTGATGAGCTGCAGCTGTCCGTCCTCTCGCCCTCAGTTTGAGAAGCAGGCAGGAGTACTGACACAGAAGCAAAGCTGCATGAATTATATGGTTTAGGCACTTAGAAATATTTCAATATCAGTTTAAATGTGTACTATATTAACTATATTTTTACTGCTTCACCTTGCTGTCAGACACTGATTTGCGGCAGGGCACTGAAGCCATTATATCCTGTTCTTCAAAGCCAGACTCCATTCAAAAAAACAGTAATTTAAAAACCCCTGACACGGGAGCAGCTGGTCTACCACTGCCTAGATCAGTTAGTTTGTTCAGAATATTTAGTGACTTAAGTGATTAAAAGGGTTAGTTTGGATTCACCCAAGTCACAGAACAGCACAAACTAATTTGCTGTTAGAAGCAGCAGTAGACCAGCAGCTCCAGTGTTCAGCGATGTTAAATCAGTGTTTTTCTTAATGAAGTCTGGTGCTGAAGAGAGCAATATAAAGACTCCAGTTCCCTGTTGGAAATCACTGTCTGCAGGACCTTTTTTTAACTGGCTAAAATACGTTTTGCTGCTGCCACGGTCCACAGCAGTACATTGCTTAGCTTCTGAGGCGGTATAATCTCTTAATTGAGAGGGTCGACTGGCATCTACTGCACGTAACATGCTGACTATGGGTAAGGATCTCATACAACCCCACTTCAAAGGATCCACACTACCCCTCTAATGTGTTTTTCGCCTGTAATTTGAGATTTAGTTCATCTGTGATCTCACTCGTCTAGCACCCTAAGGGTTTGTTTGTGTGCACAGTCAGAGGTGGTTCAAAATGTGCACACATTAATAGCACAAGGAGGAATAATCAGACTTTATGTGTGGAAATGAGTGAATACATGGTTCATGCATCAAACTGGATAATAAAGGATGGCCCGGATTTTTTAACCAGCTGAACTTTGAAGGATTTCTCAACTGTGTCAGCTCTCACACAGAAAATTACTCCACATGGATCAGCTGGAGCCAGAGGCATGAAAATTAACAATGTGATTCTTCATAATTTACATTACTTTAGTCTGCATGCTGGCTTTTCTTTCACTTCATGTTGTCTTTTTACCAGTGTGAACATGTGTCCATCTGTAAAACGCTGAGAGTACTGTACAACTTTTCGGAAAGTTTCGTCTGTAGAGATTAATTAAAGTGAACTTTCTGCAGATTCGGTCTGATGTTATTTCCGTCTCTGGTCTTTTGAGTTCATCAGTGCTGAACATAGTCTGCTGGTTAAGTACACCTCGCAAGAACACCAAGCAGTATCATTTAAATGATGGATCCAACTCAGCAGAGAGAAAGAGGAGTCTGACACACACACAAGGTGAATGGCTTCACAAAAGCACTTCAAATGTAAAGAACAGGTAGCTATGATGTACAGTGTGGTTTGATGCAGACAAAACAAACCCCTCCATGCACAGAATAATTATACTGATGCAAGGAACACAATGCAAATGTAATGTACTCCACTCTCACAGTAGGTTCACATGTTCATGTATTCATTCATCTATGTTCTGTATGTTTAAAAGGAAAAATAGTTTTTTGTTCTTGTTTTGGGTTTAATTTTGCATTTTGTCATTGCTTCTCAGTTGTTGTCTCAACCCACAGTGTATTTTAAAGAAGCAGTGTGTAAAATTCAGGTGGATTTTAGTGGCATCTAGCAGTGAGGATTGCAACCAAATTCATTATTCAGGGGGCGTCGGTGGCTTAGTGGTAGAGCAGGCATCCCATGTACAAGGCTGTTGCCGCAGCGGCCCGGGTTCGACTCCAGCCTGTGGCCCTTTGCTGCATGTCACTCTCTCTCTCCCTGTCACACTTGTCTGTCCTGTCAAAGGCTAAAAATGCCCAAAAAATATCTTAAAAAAAAATCATTGTTCAGGAGGTTTTTACCATCAGCCGAATTATCCACAGAGGTCTCCTCCTCTCCAAATCAAATGGACCAGGTAATTGAAACCAGGAAAAAACGATGAATAAAGCAGCTTCATGTTAAAAATCAGTGTTTCTCTGATGCTGTTTGACTAGTCAGAGATGGGCTGCTAGCCCAGCACCTAAGACTCGATACCTGTGCTCACCTTTTTGCTCTGATAACTGAAGATCCAGATGTTCTGGAAGTTTTTACCAGTAGCAGAATTATCCGCAGGGGTCTCTTCCACTCTCCCACAGTAAGATAAACTGGTAAAAACGCTGGATAAAGATTTTCCAATGCTGCTTGTCACGGAGCGGCCAACTACTGTGGCCAACACGAAAACACAAAAACACAAATAGCTGTATCGTGTCCATTCTTTGCTACTGTAGACATATGGTGGTGCAACATGGCAAATTGGGTTAAATTTGAAATTCCCAACTTTCAGCATGAAAATCCATTATTTGACCCTGTAATGCATTTTTATCCTAGCCATGACCCTTCAAGTGCCATTTCCTGCTGCAGAGTGAGTGACTAATGAACAGCTACTTAAGCAAACTAGCTCAACAACATGGCCAAACACAAGTATGATGCTGAATGTATTAAACTGTGTGGACCTTGAACTAATGACTGAGGAGAAAACTGGACCTCGTGGCTGGACCGGTTGGGAACCACTGGTATAAACAGCTCATTCTAAGACAACAAAAACATGACACATCTCATTTTCAGGTGATTATACACTGAAGAAAACATATCTATTATATTCTGTTCAATTTCTGCCAATATATCCCCATAAATCATATACTGCACCTTTAAAAAAAATAAACAACTAACTTGACTTTTTAAGAAAATTAAACCAAAAACTAAAACACAAATTGAAAATATGCACAATTACAATACTTTAAATTATGTTCTATGTTTGTACCAAAGAGTTTGAGTTCTTTTTTATCTTTTAAACATATAGTGCACAAATGAATGAACATATCAACATATGAACTTACCTTAAATGTTTTTTACTCCATTTGCATTAGGTTCCTTGTTTCCCTATAATAAGTGTGTGTAAGTTCAAACAAAATGCCTATGTTGAAATTAAAATGTTTACATCCAGCCTATCTGACAAAGTCTTCCTCCTCTGCCAAATGGACCCTGCATCAGTCTACTTTTGCTGACTTCAGTGTAGGGATGGGTTTATTGCTTTTGATCTCCACCTAACATGAGAGGACGGTGGGTTAATGGCCGCTCTGTGCTCATGTGAAAATATCCAAAGGAGGACAAAATGTGAGATCCCAAGAGATATAGTGTGAAAGAGTGCACTAACCCATGTAAACTATGCATAAACGCCCTGGGGGATCTGCATAAATGCAATTTCAGATTTTCAAACGTGGGTAAACAGCATTTATGGGCATTTACTCTCCACCTCACCCCCGCATGGGTTTCTGAACCAGCTTTTTTTAAAGCTTGGACCTGAGGTTAGTATATGCCACCATCACTTGGTCACTGAAACCACAAAGCTCAAACTGGGGGCAACATAAAATACTGTCATAAAGTCTTGTGCCCACGCGTTTCTCAAACACATTGGATATTTAAGCCAGGGATTTGACATCTTACCCTGTCAGTCTCACATGTGGGCACTTCTGTTAATGCAACAACTCACGCAAGACTTCTGAGTGACCTCAAGGTCCTTCCTTGTAATGGAACAAATCAAGGATCCAGAGCAAGATCCCAGTAACAGCACTGTGCTGAGCCTTGAGATGATTTGGAGGCCGAAATAGGGATTGAAGCTCACGTGACGCCCTCATGATCAAGGACATTTTTACCACAAGCATCCATTACACTGGAAACAGCTGTGCCACTCTGAATGACTTTTCCTGCACTGCACACATTCAAAACGACTGTTTGGATTATCACAATTTGAACTGTTTCACACCCCAGTTGAGCCTCTCCTCACACTAAGGTGCAGTCAAGTGACTCACCATGAGTGATTCACCAAAATACCAAAAGGGCAAAGATGAGAACTAACTGCGTGCCACTTAGCAGGAGCACTACCCTGCCTCACTATGTGCTGTGGAAAAAAAAAAAAAAAAAAACGCACCGGTGGAGGTGAGATAATTCCTGAAGGCACGGCACTAAATTTAACGGTTAAAAGCAACATCTGTGCACAAAAGGTCATCACTCCAATTCCTCACATATTTTGGATGTCCAAAATACTAAATGTGCACATGAGAAATACAGAATCAGAATACAGGCAAGTCCTGCACTTTGTTAAATATCTAATACAATATATATTTATTTTTTGCACTCAAAATAAATGGATACAAAAAGCTTGAAAGCTGCTGTGCAATATCAAATATATAGGCATTGTTATCTGCCTAGCTTTGGATTGTCTGGATTGTTTTTTTGTGGTTTGCTTTATAGAGACAGTCGTTTTATAATTTAATTCCCAATAAAACCAGGCACAAGAACAATCCAGGCAGAATCATAAAGATTTCACTAGGAAGACATTTGAAGCCACTATACTGTACAGCTCCAATAATTGGAAATGACAAACCTGCCCCAGCTGTTTGCTAATGCAAGTGATGTGCAGCGATACATCATTAGGATGCTGTTGTTGTGTTGTTTTTATTGAGAACGCTGAAGTGGTCTGATGTGACAGTGTGAGTGAAGATCCTGGGAGACAATGGACTCGCTCAAGGTCATATCTGACAAGACATTATGGGCAGAGCCTATCTGACTGTCTGAGGAGGGGTCGGAGGAGGCACAGAGGGGAATAAATACAGTATGTGCTTCCTGTCCTCTCCCTGCATCTTTTCCTTTCTGCTCCTCTGTGGTTAGCATGCTGAGTAGGGCCCTCTTAGATACATTTTGCTTTATATTTCAGATTACTTAATGGTCTGCACTTACTGGCAAGCATTTGTGCCGTGGTATGCAGGCAGCTGTATTTGCACAGCATGTTTCCCCGTTCTTTCTCTGTGCACATGGGTGTTACGCATTTGGATCAGCATGGGAACAGACTGCACTAAACAACATAATTCTATGCCAGCAGGCTCTGCAGGTGATGTATGTCCTTCTGCCCTCTGGAGAGTTACGAGCGGGATGGAACGAAGGCAGAATGCGGATCCTCTGGTGTCCTTTTGATGGCATCTTTATTACCTATTTGTGACATTAGATCGAGAGCCCAAGGAAACTGCCAGGGAGGAGAAGGCTGTGTGTCTGCTTCTGTATCTTTATGTGTGTGTATATGTGTGTGGAGGAGAGGGAAAAAAGGGGGAAAGAGAACAAAGAGGGCAAAACAGTTGGTGGCACTGGAGAGGAAAGCAAAGGTTAAGTAAAGATGAATTGGACATGACGAGGAGAAAGAAGGCGGAAAGGAAGTGGGAGAGAGTTTGAGAAGGAACGGGGCACTCTGGAGGAGGGGCATCTGATTAAAAGGGTATTTTCTCTCCCAGGGGTCAGGCTGTCAGAGCGACTTGGTGGCATTTGTTGTCCCACCTTTCCACTGTGACCTTACATTAAGCCAAGGGGAAACAAGAGACAAGCACACTGGCTTGTCATCAATATCACATCTGACACCCTCTCTCTCTCTGTCTCTCACTCTCTCTGGCGAGCAGACACATGCCAACCCATCAGTCCATGATGTGCACTTGCAAAAGCCATGCAGCATCTTTCAAGCTCAATTTTCAATGCAACATTTAAGCCTTGAAAAACTCAGTGCATTTTTTTCTCTTTGTCTCTTTTTAGTTGACGTGACTCTCTAATCTCCACAACCTCATGAACAACTTTGTGTTAAAGCTATGAAATGAACCATGATGCAGCAGCTGCATGGCAAATTTACCCTGAACTTAATTTCATGAGCTAATCTATGACAAATTTGACATTTCAGGAATAGCTTGTGTGTTTGTTTGGTTTTGGTGAGGCCCAGTGACAACCCAGTGAATGGTGCATTCTTCCCTGTCAGGTGTAGGAAAGATTTATGTGTGATGTCTGAGTGAAGAAAAGGACGATCAATCATGTATTGTACGGCCTACCTGTAATAATGTCTAATGCCTATTAGCAAATGCTGTCAGTCCCGTGCCTGGGAACAGAGGATCAATCTTGCTGACCTATAAATTTCTCAGACCTGTTAAACCTCATCATAGACCACATCAACAGAATGGATTAATCAATGTGATTGACTGAATTTAATATATTAATTCATATTTATACATTTCCTGCATTACAATGTCATTCAGAAACAAATCTTTATTTATTAGGGTCAATGCAGAAAACTTATCTTCCCAATGAGTAATGATATGGCCACCACCTTCACCCGCTTTCAAACACCTCCCTCTTTCCCTCACACACACATTTCATCTCCCACATTGTCCATCCTTTATCACCCTTTGTTCATGGGAAACAAAAAAAGACCTCCAAATGATGAATTCCCCAGTAACCTGTCTCAACTGTCCTCCCTCCGTGTGATTGTCAGCATCGTTTACCCCTGCCATATTTTCTCACTTTGCTAATTTACCCGCAAGGTGAGAGGATGCTGGGAAGCTCCTAAAAGTCCTCTGGCTCCAGATGTCTGGACCAGATGTCCCATTATTTCTGCAGTGGTCCTGTGATTTTATTTTTATCTGTTTCCAGCTCTTTGCACCTTTACTAACCCCTGCTCCCAGACACACACACAAACACACCACGGACTGCTGGACACATGCACACGTATGCAAATAGAGTCACTGACCAAAACATCTTCTGAGATTAGCCCCATGTTTAAGATTTATCAAGACATCCTCTAATTAAAAGTTAACAAGTAAAAGCTCTGTACGCAGTATTTACCAACTTAATTCCACATATGTTCTTTTACAAACTTCAGGGGTAGACTTAGAGAATATAAATGAGCCCACCAATTATACCCTGAACACCTTATTAGTTTGACGCCTTCCTGACACAAGGTCCGCGGCATGCTTTTATTGTCGCTTTGCAGTACACAATAAATCAACCTGGATGATCACAAAGGCTGGTGCGGGGCCTAAAACTTGAGGTCAAGATTAATCAAAAGTTACAGCTACAATGTACGTTTATACATTAATTTGGTTGTGCTCTGACATTAGCATAGATTATGTCAGCTTTCTGGATTTTTCAGGGCTTGAGTATGTCAGATCTGTATATACATCCCAAAACAGTAAGGTCCATTAAATGTAAATCCTTCCTTATGTACCGCCTATCCTCTGTTTCATTTTAATAAGCTGTAACATGTGCAGTTGGATTTAACTGTGTAGCAAAATACTGGCTTTTCAATGAGGCAACATTTTTTAAAAGGAGCCAACCATGGCTCCTTTAACAGCTATGAACCACTGGCGTGGAAGCATTACTTGCTGCAGGTGGTCAGAACTTTTTTTGTGTTATGGTGGCTTAAAAAGTTTTTATTAGTGCAGCCTGTGTGCGTACTGTTCATTTTTATCTGACAAGCTTGTGGGGACGTCTCTGGCCACGGGTCTCAATGTCTGAGCCAAAGTCCTTGCATCTGTATCACGACTGGTGAGTGATTCACACAGCCTTGTGTCAACAATCTGAGCAATACTTGTAAAAAATATCTTCATGTCCCATAATGCTACAACTCCAGAAAATACTGTTGTCAGTTTGAGCACGTTATGCTTTTGTAGGGCTCGATGATATGTCCCTAAAAGTCTTGTCAGTGCTTTATAATTCCTCACTTCTGCGACTGATTAATTACACCATGACCAGATCAAACGTCTGACCTTGTGGACTGCAGTGTGAGCGCACTGGCTGTTTGAACTTCTGCTCATATGTAATTGAGTGTTGCAGCTACTTTCAATCGAATTATATTTGACAATTAATTGAAATATGAGTAAATTTTTAATGTGAGAAATTATGTTAATGTAGATCACCGTCCAGCCTTATGCTTTTATAAAATATTTATGAGAGTATGCTGAAAGCATCACATTAGGAGGTATGTCTCAAGTCTAGTTCATTCTCTTATTTTAAAAACTACACCTCATTGCATTCTTAGAAATGTATTTGCATATCAGTGCAACCACACGTGTTCAGAGCCTTAAGTCTGAGAAACTCTCACACGATGTGTCACATTCCTTTATCAAGCTGCTTACAAAAACGTAATTTGCGTCACTTAGCTGCCAGTTTGCCAAAACAGAAGGTTTTTGCAAAATTTATAAGTGTGATAAAACTCACAAAGCCTCCCAACACACACAACAATACTCCAACTCCTGCGGTGCACAGCTGCACAACATATTTCAGGACCTTAAGTCTTTCATTGCACTCATCTGTGAAACACCTTCTCAGATGTGCTTTTTGATCACATTGGTGTAACGCAACTGCCTGTAACTAATGATCAGCATCCTTTTGATGGAGCTCCTGCTGTGCGGCCCGCCACTAGATGGCAGTGAAGCACTGTACCAAACGTGTGCCTCGCCATTATGTGTTTCCTGTTGTCACTGTTGGTTGGTCCTATCTTATCTGTTCTCAGATCCTTCTTTCCTATTGTAGCATGGGAAGATAAAACCTGCCAGTGCAGACCGGTATCGTTTAGGGATCTGTTGCTGCTGACAGCACATGGATAGTTAGAGCAGAGATAGAGAAAGTGAGAGAGAGGGAGAGAAGAGTAAAGTGAGAGGAGAGGACACAGAGAGAGGGAAGGCAGAGGAGAGATAGAAGAGAGGGGTAGCAGCAGAGTAATTGGCCTGAGACGTGCTGCTAATGCAGCCTCATCTTCATTGTATTCCTTCTTCGAGCGCCTCTTCTCTTCCCCCCTTCTCTCCTGTCTGTTAACCCCACACTCTCCTCGCTCCCTTTCCCTCCCCTTGACTCTCTCCTCCACCACACTCATTCAAAGCACTTTCTGTCCTCTTTCACCTTCTCAAGTTCCTTGTCCCGCCCTTCCCACACTTCCTTTTCTCGCCTTTGCATACAGCACCACTCGGGTTTGTCTTCATCTGACACCTCTGGGGAATGAGCATCAGGGATGAGCACCTAAAGGTTGAAGGGCAAGAGAGCTCCCACAGGGACTTCTGCTCAGCTCTGACCTCTCTGTGCTTTGTGGCTGTCTGGTGGCTGGTGGAGGGAGCAGTGAAAGGGCTCAACACGGTGACAATAACTGTTCTTATTGTTGTCTTATTGTTATTCAGTGAAGATGTTCAGTCAGACAATTATGGCTATTTTGTCATTCATTTTAATTCTCTAATGTTTTACTCATTTTGGTATCAAACTGGTCTCTTGTTTTCTCCTTTCTAAGACATAAAAATAACAGTCTAATAGCCCTGCTTCTGGCCTGATCCTGTGGTCGTGTAGCTCTGTACACAAAAACAGACCAAAGTGGTTTGAACCAACAGAGCGACTGATATTGTCACCCTTAGAACTATGAGCTTTAACTACACAGGCTAAAATGGTTTACATCAAAACCCCGCAGACCAGCGGCTAGCACTCGCAGACAACATAAATGCAGCTGTGTCCTCTGTGATGCAAGAGCGACACTAAAAGCTCTGCAAATAAAGGAGGGGACATATTCAGTGATTGTGCTTTATGGCATTCATTTATAGCAGCGACCATCTCATTCGCTCTTCTTCATCCACCTCGCTATAAAGATTGTGTTTACATGCAAGATCCTAAACATTAAACCACAAAATGCATTTACAATATACAATAACCGTAACATGGAATCACAAGACTGTGTTATACATTAGGTTATTTTATGGTGACAATAACCTGCAGCCTTGACCTGTAGTAATGCAATGTGCTACTTGACCTACACTCGCCTTGGCTGCTACACGTTGTCACAAACCACCATACAGCCCTGTGATGCTGTGTGATAAGTGATTTGTGATCTGTATGTGTAATAATAATATTTGGATGGCTGATTTCTTGACATAGCTTTTAATTTTAAAACGGGGATATATTGGCATAAATGAAATTTTAGTGTATAATCACCTGAAAATAAGAACTGTTGTGTTTTTCCTTACCTTAGAATGAGCTGTTTATATCTAGATAGGAAGCTGGTCCCCATCCACAGAGATTGCCATGTTGAACCACCATGTTTCTACAGTAGCCCAGAACAGACAAACCACACACTGACTCTAGGTAGGGCATGTTTTCGCATCTGCCACTGTAGTTAGCAGCTCTTCCACGATGAGCAGCATTGGAAAAACACTGATTTTTAAAGTGAGACTGCTCTATTCTGAGTTTTTACAGGTTTAAATCACCTAGTCTATTTGTTTTGGAGAGGGAGAGACCTCTGTGGATTATTCTGCTCCCAGTAAAAGCCTCCTTAATGTCTGGATCTTAAGTTATTAGAGAAAATAGGTGAACACACATTTGCAGATGCTGGACTAGCAGCCCATCTTCAATGACCTGAACTGTGTCGTAGAAACACTGATTTGTAACATGAAACTGCTTTATTCAGTGTTTTTACCAGTTTAATTCCCCAAGTTCATTTGTTTTGGAGATGAAGAGAGCTCTGTGGATAATTCTACTCCCGATAAAAGCCTCCTGAACATGAACACTGGAGGAATTCATACGGGTTTACACTAAAAGCATTTTAGAGACTGGAGGCAGACAATTAAGCTTTTTGCTTGCTGTTTTTACATTGCTACGCACCTCGTCTTTCTGCGCTTTAGGCACCTGGCGTATTTGCCAGGGCGCTCTGAACTCCAAGTAAAAAAATTTTACTTCAGAGTGGAAAAGCACCCCACGTCATCCCCTCTCTTTCCCATTGTCCAATCAGATGATTTGAGAGGTGTGTCTTCTGTGGTGATCACAACAACAAGTTAACAGTTGGTAAACAATGGAGGAGAAACTGGTGGTAGTGGTTGCAGGATATCCAAAGCTATACGACTTTACAAACTGCAGTTACCAGGATCCAAATAGAAAACAGCAGACGTGGAAGTATTTAGGTGCAGTACTTGAAATTGCATGTAAATTATTTTTATACATTTAAAGGGCCAGTGTGTAAAATGGGTTGAAAACAGTGACATCAGTGGTCAAATTCTAGATTGCAGGGCTCACTCGCTCACCCCTCCCGTCGGGTGAATGATGGTGGCCTCGTAAGGACAAAAAGCCTTGCGCAGATATGAGTTATTCAGGAGTAGGTCTATCTAGCGACGAGGTGAATGTTTATTTAGAAATCTAAACCATGTTACGATATTGTAATGAATCCCTCACAAGCAGGAGACCAGAGGAGCGTTCGGGAAAAAGGCCCGTTTATTTGAGCACTCCAAAAACTCCAGTAACACTCCAGGGGGTAAAAGACTCTGTCCCAAACTCTGACTCTTCTAGCGTAACACACACACTTCATAACTTTACACACATACTTGTTTACCATACCGAGTGGCGACCCCCCTCCCCTCTCTGCTCCACCAACCTCCAGCCCGCACACTGACTGACAGCGTAGCAGGTAACAGAGCTCAGCTGTTTATTTAGCCTAGCGATATCTCCGGACTATAGTAGCTGCAATGGTCGACTTTGAACGCGATTTTGAAGAGTTTCTTGTAGCGGACACAGACCCAGAGCCATACCTGTTTGAGCCGGAGCATACAGATGAGGAACTCCATGTCTTTGATGCTGAGCGGGCGAGAAGAGAGGCTGAATGCAGAGAATGGGATTCGGTGCTACTGCTACCATTGTTGGGGAGATATATCATCGGGAGGAAAAGCGCCGCAGAGAGTGCATCACAAGGAGTGAAGTTGCGTCTTCTTTTCCTCGCAGATGACGGTTCGGGTTCATTCTCTCCTGTTGCGTGGTAAGTGTGGTCCATTCGCAAACTTTATAACTAAAAAAACTTTTCACTACTCTCTATCGACGAACTACTAACACTCTCTGCTGTTTCCTCCTCCTTCTTCCTTCCTTCCGCTGTCTTCGTTGGTTTATTTATACACGCGAAACGCATTCTCTGGCTGGCTGGATTGTCCACTCGGGCTGCCTTACATACATGGCAGCGCAAGATGGCGACCTCTCTAAAGCAAGGCCCTTGCTATATATATATATATATAAAAGCATAATTATAAGGCTACGAAAACCAAACAAATTTTATTTTATAGCGATTATACACTTGTATAAACATATTAATGGGTAGAATATTCAGATTCAGATTCAGATTGACAATAAACCATGCCAAATATTACACACTGGCCCTTTAAACTAACAATTAACATGAACTGTTGGGTTGCATACAGTTGATAGCTACGTGCTAAGCTAACATGAGGAGGTGATGGGGTGGTTGCATGGCAACAATAATAATGCTTCTTTATTGAAAAAAAAAAAAAAAAGGCAGAGCAGTGTCTATATGTGATGGTGGCCTCAGCTGGTGGCAATCTGCAATCATCACCACTAGATGGCACTAAATCTCCCTAAATTTTACACACTGCTCCTTTAAAGCTTCAAAAACAGAAAACCTGACCTCTGCATTAGTTACATTAACACTGAAAATTAGGCCAAAGCGATTAAAAGAAGAAAAAAAAACAAAACATAAAAGCTGTAAAAGGCAACACTCCCAATTGTTAAGATTCACATTGTTCTAACCCCAACCCACGCAGACAATCACACACATACTCACACGCACTCTCTCACACACACTCACACTCACACACACACACACACACACACACACACACACACACACATGCACACGCACATCCATAATTGGATCCTACGCACTGCTCACAAGGGGGGACCCATCTGGAGGGGATGTTTATGTGTGTATGTGTTTTTGTGTGTTTGTTATAAGGTACATTTCTCTTGCAGTCCACCCTTAGGCCCTGGGCTACATTTGCTCCCATCCATCAGCCAGATGAGCTGTGTCCTTTTAACATTGCTGACAGCGTAGAAAAAAAAAACTAAAAGAAAACAAAACTCTGACAATATATTTATTTGTAGATTAGGACCAAATCAATAACCCCTTTAGAGATGAAGGGTAATGTTGCTGATGGAAACAGACGGCGCTGAAATTAGAATTTCATAATGACAACTTCAGATTTCCTCAACAAGGGGGGGAAAAAATCCACTTACTCAAACTCCACTGTCATCACTTTTACCATTATGTACCTGTAAATGTGTGTGCTACAGTGACAGACAGAGATACACAGTATATATTGTACTGCACATGACAATGTGAAAACAGAGAATGTATGTTTGTATTAATGTGTGCGTTCTGGCTTGCTGGATATCTGGCCATGTGTGTATTTAGAGTGCTTTTTCAGCTGTCACCCTCCACACTCTATTATCTAGCACCGCGGCTGTTGTTTGCGCTCAGCCTTCATTGTAAAGGATTATTTCTTATTCACGTGATGTGTTTGTGTATGCAAATATGTCTGTAATATTGTTTGTGTGGGGGCCAAGCAGTGTTAATCAGATGTTTACAAGGACTGCATAGTAAATGTCGTCACTAGTTAAAGCAAAGAATCATTGTACGAGCTTGGGAAAACACTTCACCCTAATTTTTGGATGTGAACCATTCTTTAGGTATTCAATATGTCAGTGCAATATGTAATGCAGTGGTCTGACAAAAAAAAAAGGTGTATGAATTTTGGGCTGATTTTCCAGCACTTCTTAAACACATCTAGTGCGGTAGGCAAAGGCTTTTTGCAACCAGGTGTCCTTAGCCAACAATGCTATTTACACCTGGGGTGCAAAAAAAAAACCAGCTGCTTTATAGCAACGTCCAACTATGATGTTAACACGAAAGGATCTATTCACCTGTTCTGTTTATGTAAACAGTGTTCATTCAACAGCTTTAAACATCCTAAAAGCAGAGAATAATAAGTCTACTAAGTCTAAAATTAATAAGTCAATAATAACTCGGGTGGCACAGTGGTTCATGGTTAGCATTGTCCCCTCACAGCAATAGGACTTCGGCTTTCTCCCACAGTCTAAAAACATGCATGTTAATTGATAACTCTAAATTGCCTGTAGGTGTGAATGTGAGTGTGAATGTTGTTTGTCTCTATGTGTCAGCCCTGTCATAGTGTGGCGACCTGTCCAGGGTGAACCGCACCTCTCACCCAATGTCATCTGGGATAGGCTCCAGCTGCTGCAATCCCCACCAGGATAAGCAGTGTTGGAAAATGAATGAATTAATAAATTCTAACTCACACTGGGATTAAATTCCAGTCTCTTGGGTGAAAGTCCTGTGCTTCACCCATTCATCCACCATCACCATTTGCAGGTTGCAAAACGTGAGGCATACTGCACTGCCATTTTTTTTAATACCACTAGTAAAATGTTCAGACAGAGGGTACCTGCTCCAGCTTTGGTTGAGGGTGAGAGGCACGGGAAACGGAGATCTGTGTGGGTACATGAGACCCTAAAAAAGAGGGTGGATCATGCAAAGTACCACCAGTTGGTCCAGGAACTTTGCCTCCATGATGGCTGTTTCCAGGTATATTTTAGGATGATTTGGGGGCAGTTTGACAACCTGCTGTCTATCGCTTGGCTGTATAGCTTTGGGTATCCAGCAACCCCCAGTTTCTCCTCTGTTGTTGACCATCTGTAAACTTGTTGCTGTAACCACCTCAGGAGGCCTGCCTTTCAAATCATCCAATTGAACAATGGGAAAAAGATGATGAAAAAGAGATGACGTGGGGTGCTTTTCTGCTCTGAGTTGAAGTGTTTTTCAACTTGAGGACTTCAGAGCGCTCTGGCAAAAACGCCAAGCACCTAGAGCACAGAAACGCGAGCCATGTCGCAACATGAAAACCGCAAGCAAAAAACTTAATTGTCATTCAAAACAATTTAAAAAAGCCACCCCCAGCTGCTAAAACGTTTTCTGTGTGATCAGGGCCTTACTCCTGTGGGCTGTGTCGCTCTTCATACTGCATCATCTGATTTTCTGCCAGTACATCTGTGAAGTTTTTCTCCTACATTTAAAACTTTAATTTCAGAGAATATCCAAGATTGGCTTGTACAAGCCCCAACCATTAGCTATTTGACCTCACTCTAACCACCTCTGCCCTCAATGCATCAACGTGACAAGTTACAGCCAATCACAGCATGCAGTGGGGTTCATAATAATGTATCATAGTGATGGGTGTAAATAGCCAAATAACTGCAATGTTTCTATTCTCATGTGGATGTAAATATATACTCCGTATTTATTTTGCAGATGCATTTTTTTCTCACAAGGTTTTAATAACATGAAAATCACACTGACATCCAGAGACATAACTGACTTAATGCTAGAAGATAGCACATCCAGTTTGTCAAGTTTGTCAAGATATCAAAAGATGTAAGCAAGGAAAACAAGAACAGGATCCTACTATACCTCCTACAGCTCATGGGCTTTGGATTTAAACATACAGTGCATGTAGAGCCAGTACAATCCCACTTCAAATACAGCTCATGCTTCTTTTTCAGAGGTAATTGCTCCATGTTATTTAATTTCCTGACCACTATAGCTTCTAATAAAAGGGGGGGAAAAATACAGTGATGTCAAGGAATTACAGCAGATCTCCATAGCCATAAAATGCGTCTCATTTTTTCCTTTAAAAAAAGCTATTGCCCACCCACCATGCCAGGCCATCCACACATTTCCACCTCAGTGGTGCACACCAAACAACTTCTCTCCACCCTGCAGGCAACAGTTGCTGATGTGCCTCTATTTCCATCCCGATTCCCATTTGCTTTCAAGTGCCACTACTTCCCATGTCTACAAGTCTGTCCATCTCCCTAGGGGGTACGCACATCTCCTGAGCCTCCCTCTATTCCTCTCCCTGTTTCGTTTCACCAGACACTTTCTTAAAGGTCAACTACCTAAAGGGCCGTAAAGACGGAGGGAGGTGGAAAAGGGTGATAAAGTCGTACCTCCAACTCGTAAACAGCCCGACCACAACCCGAAGGACAAATGATACAATGGTCAAGTCAATTGGTCAAGTGGATTTAGACATGGCTATCATCAATAAAATAGATGTGTGGTATGCGGGACACGGATGAATGGTTGGCTCTGCTGCCATGCATATGTGTGATATGATTTGATTGCACTGGTGCTTATAGGTGTGAGTGTGTGTGTGCCTGCACATGTTAGGGGGCTACATTTCCTTCTGAGAGCCATTATTGTAGACGCTTCTGAAGAAAGCACAGTGAGTTACCAGGAGAACAGAAACAGCAATGCAATATAACACTCCTGCAGTGAATACCACCTTATGTAAAGTGTTCACACAACTGCTTTAGTTCTTTGTGTGCTGGCTCAATTCTGTGCTATGATTTAAGGTGTGATTGTGTTGGACTGCATTTTATTGAAAGGTGTTAACTTTACTCACATATACTATGTGGGTGCAAATATGTAAATGTGGTGCACACATTTCAGATGCAAACTGAGACCATAACAACAGAAACATCCGCTTTGAAAATCATCATTGAGTTAATTTAAAAGGTATCTGACACAGTCTCAACAATGCTTGAAAATTATGTTAATGAAAATAAGTTTCACAGAGCTATTGCTCTTATAATAGTATTCAGTATAAAAGTAAGGTCATGAACAGGGACCTTACATAACATAACCTTGAGTCTATTATACCTGAACTGCATTAGAATGTAAAGGAGGCTCTATTTTTCATGTCACTGCAACAAATTAAATTCATTTCAGCTACTAAAATTAAATTAATGTCATGTGATTAAAGGGACAGTCTACCCACAAATCAAAAATACATATTTCTACTCTCACCTTAATTGCTAATTATCAGTATAGATTGTTTTGGTATGAGTCGCTGAGTGTTGAGTGAGATGTCTGCCTTCTCTTGAATAAAATTGAATAAGATGGCACTCAGCTTGTGGTGCCCCCAAAAAATACATGTGGAAATCTCAAAACTTGCCAACCGTATCACTGCACAAAGAGAAGAGTGCATCTACTCATAAAGTTTTAAGTTTAAGTTTATTTATTTTATTAATCCCCCTGAGGGGAAATTCAATGTTTTCAATTACACACAGGTTCGAAAGACACACACAAACAGGACCTATACATGCACAAAGTGGAGGGATGTCAGAGTGAGGGGGCTGCCCTTGGTGAGGCGCCCCGGGTGGTTGGGGGGGTTTGGTGCCTTGCTCAAGGGCACCTCGGCAGTGCCCAGGAGGTGAACTGGCACCTCTCCAGCCACCAGTCCACGCTCCATATTTTGGTCCAGACGGGGACTTGAACATGCGACCCTCCGGTTCCCAACCCAAGTCCCTATGGACTGAGCTACCGCCGCCAACAAGAGGCTTGTGATTGTGACAGCTCTAGGTGTAAGCAATAACCTCCTCTGCTGAGCTGTAATGTTAAGGTCAGTCACACTTCGCTCTTTGCAGTGATAAGGTTAGCAGATGTAGTTTGGTAGACAGAAAATAGTTCCTCCTAGGGCTGTCCCCTAGTAGTCAACCAAACTTTAGCCAACCAGAAAGGTCATTAGTCGGCAAGATTTCATTGGTCGCTTAGTCGCAGAAAAACAAAACAAAAGTGAAACTATTAGGAGCTGCACCTTGTCAAAATAAACCAAAATGGCTATGACTTGACCATGTGGGAATTTATTTTGAAAGGACAGACACAGGAAATGGCCATGCTCAGTAGTTAGACAGGAGTCACGTTAATTTCCAGGCCTGGTACCTGCGGTTATTCCACAGGCTAGTTAATAACATGTCGGGCAGGAAATCCAAAGTGTGGGATCATTTTGAGAAGGTGAAGGATGAACCCAAGGTGATATGTAAACTCATCTTCATTGGTCGACTACAAACATGACGTATCATCTGAAACATGGAAGTAGCTACATGCCCATTAGCCACTTAGCACAATCATTACTGCTTTGCCGACAGCGTCATTAACAGGCGGCTCGCTCAGTGTGTGACGTGCACTTGTAGATAAAATATAGGCCAGACATTGAACTCAAACCATTGTGTTGCCCTGCTCAAAATATATAAATTAATGATTAAATTAATAGCATAAACATGCAGGCGACTAGTTGACTAATGGCCCTAAATGACGACTATTGGTCGACTAGGAAGATTCTTAGTCAGGGGCAGCCCTAGTTCCCACATGCTCACAACAAGGTCTGTGGATTATCTTGAGTAGCCAGGTCATCATTTCTAGAAAGAGACATTGCTGTTGAGTTTGTCAAATGTATTTTCTTTATTGCTTTGAGCACCACACACAGTGTCACCTAGTTCCATTATATGTGAGAGAAGGCAGACATCTCTACGGCCGTTATCTTCAACACTGGACAACTCACACCAAAACAGCCTAGACTGATAAATAACACTACAAGTAAGAGGAAAAATGTTTGATCTCGGGGTGAACTGTCCCTTTAAGCTTTTACCATACACTGTGCTTCCACCAGATGTATTCTTTGGTTCTTCTCGACCAGATTAACACCATGCTTTCCCCTTGAGAGCATGTGATCATTTTCCAGCATCTCTCTTTTGTTATCTATTCCTTTTACATCCCCTCTTTGACCTTGTATCTTTTGTTTTATCCTTTCAGCTCTCCCTCTTTATACCTTAGTTATCCTCTTTATCATTCCATTCACCCCTTTCCTCTCGTTGCATTTCCACATATACAGCTCTGTTCTATTTACCATCGCTGCCTAGTTTCTATCTTCTCTCTCTCATCCCTTCACGCCCTCCAGCCAATTTCCCCACAGTCCCCTTTCCAACATCTAGTTTTCTCTCTATATCACCACTGATCTACCTTTCATGCTGGGCTCCTACACGGTCTGATGCCCTCCCTCTGTGTTTATGCTGTATGTGTGTTATTTGTATCCCCTACCTGCCATAGTGAAACTCATTGCTTTGTGTAAGGCCCCACTGGCCCCACCCAAACCACTCACTATGCTGGCTGTCACGGGGCCAGGCCACTGAAGATTACACTTCACTGAGCAAGTAGCCTCTCTGCAGGCCTATTCCCAGAAGATGTGGCTAATGCAGCCCATTATCACTCTGTCCCCATGCTTTCTCTTCATGGCTCCCTTTTCAACTCCATTTTATTCTTTTATTTAAAAAATACAATCTGGTGTGTGAAGATAGGTCATCTTTATTAAAAGCAAATCGCTTGACTCTTTTTAAAATCTTTTTTTTTTTGCAGTGTTTTATTTTATTATTTATGTCCATTCTTTTACATCATTTTTCTTGGTTTGCTACATGTCATGTTATGGTAATGGAGTCTAGTGTGGAGGCCACCTGGTTAAAGGTCACATGAAGAAGGTCTGTGGCCTCCACATGCCAGCACTCAAGCTGTGTTGGCCAGTTGGGCAGGGCATCAAGGTTCTGCACCCTCACATCACCCTGTTACCCCCTCCCTTTGTCTTACCGCTGAAGCTTAGAGCACTTTAGAGGACACCATGCTCCTCCACACCCTCGCAGATGGCCAGTTCTTATCTTCGGATTGAACTTCCTCCAACTGTACCCGTGAATCTGGCGAAGCTGATGTTGCAAATGTAAAAATCTTAAATTCAGCTTTATTTACCACTGAGTCAGCCTTTTTAAAGTTATATATTCCCCCATGTTCACTTCATCAGAGCTTCTTTTTCCTTATGTTTCACTCAATAGACTAAAGCTGGGCATGCACTGTACGATTTGAGCGTGTTTCTGACATGACCTTTGAGCCATATGACTCTGAATTTCAGCTTTGTTTGGTGTCATTTGCCAATCTGTGTACAGGAGGGTGAGGACCAATCATGGCCCAATCAGCTGCTTCCCACCAGCTGTCAAACAATCAGATCAATCACTGAAATTTTGGTCGGCTGTCATCAGGCTCTCGCACAGTGAAGTAGAGCCACAAGTCGATTTCCCAAGGTCAGTGCCTTTTTTCTCAGTCAATTTATCGTACAGTATAGCCTATACTTACCTCGATTGTTGGTGCTCCTCACTTGCTAACTTGTTTTTGTGTGTGTTTGTGTGTGTGTATATGACAGGGAGACGCAGACTGAGAGTGATTGAGGGAATCAAAATTTGGACTGAACCGTTTTTGCAAAAATTGACTTTTAAGCTCTTTTGGGAGGCCTGTCTCCACATATGTGAACTGTACCTCCACTGCCTTACAAACTTCTATCTGCCCGCAACAGCTGAACCTTCAAATTCATTTATTGAGAATTGTTAATCGCCAGAATGGTCCATAGGAGCTGACAGACTATTTTTATTGCCTGTTTTACACATTTGAGGACTCAGGTCATGGAATGATGATGGACCATACAGTGTAAGCACATAAATTGTGATCTTTGGCTTTACATTGTGGATAATTTACTCGTTCAGTGCAGCTGAAATTAAACAACAACATTTCTAAAATGGGTTAAAATTGTTTGCCTTGTTTCAACAAAGAATACAGCAGCTTCAAGGCATTTATTTCAGCAGTTGTTCAAAAAATACATGCCTTCTTTGAATTACTGGCTGGCGTGGAGTTAACTGCGGTGTTCCTGACTTGCTGACCCACCCATTCTACCCCCACAACCCCAACTGTGAGACTTGTTTTGACTTGCCTTATTCTACTAGTCCCCAAGGCCAAAAAGTTTAAGGCCCCTGACACTTCTTTTCATCCAGCACTGGAAGTTCATTACTCTACTATTGTCCCTCTTGCTATGGCTTTAACTTCCCATAGAAAAATGTTTGTTTTACCCAAGGAGATTTAGATGCTCTGCCACTGGACAGCTGGGCAGCTAAACTCCCTCATCTGCTGCTTTGCCCTAGCATCATGACTTGCTCCTAGCAACCGTTGCTAGGAGCAAGGCAGCTGTGGCTAAACATGACCATCCCAGCGAGACAGGGCTGTGAGGATCCCCTTTATGTCCACAGCCCTCTTCAGCAACACAGTGGAAGACCTAGTTTAGCATTTTCAATGAATGGATCAGAAATAAGAGGCCAAATTTTTTTGCCATCTCTCGCTTGCTTAAAAAGATGATCTCAGATGACCGATACACATAAAAGTTCAGGTGGACCCAAACAGCCAGGCGACATCCTGTTTCACTTTTTTGGACCTTCTGGTGGCACAAGGAGATAACCGTGTCTCCAATTAAAGTGAGTCCCAGACTTTAGGCATCCTTCCTCCTAATTTCTTCTACCAGCTTTAAATAAATAACCTCCTTTTATAACACGAAATCCAGCATGTGGTGTGTAGCACCCAATAATGTTATAAAAAATTCAAATGTAATAAAAATTGCTACAAAAGCGGTAGTGTTTTGCCGGAATGAAGCCTACATTTCCCATGAGCTCTAGCGTGTATTGTCGTAAAGACGCTTACCTGGCTCGCGCATGTGTTTGTTTTGGGGATGAATGAAACAACAAGACGGGAAAACTTTGCCCCCGCTCCTATCGGGGATCCCAGCTCACCTCTGCCGTGCCCCAGCTCCACCTCTCTGGCGTCAGCGCCACCGACGCCGGGGTAAACGCAGCGGTCGGCTGGTTAGGCTGAAGGCCTGTTTGGCGAGCACTTCCATGGCTTCTTGTACTGAGTATGGAGCGGTGCCTCGCTCTCTTTATTTCTCTGCACTCGCTGGACCCTGTCGACGCCTGGCTGTCGTCGGCCCGGATGAGGTGTTCCAGCCCTGCGGCCCCTGCTCTCCTCGTCCCCGCTGGCGCGGGGTGAATCTGTGCAACCTGTGGCCTCTTTGTGCGCCGTGGTTCCACCGGCTCCTGCCAGGATTGGGCTGGTAAATGCTGCAAGCGAACAAAACGTTTATCCTGAAGGATTTCCTGACTTCCCAAGGATTGGATTTTCTCTGTGTGACTGAGACATGGCTGACTGTTGGTGAGTCCAGTGCTTTCACAGAACTTTTACCTGATGATTGCTGCTATTTTAACTCCCCGCGGACGTCGGGTCGATGAGGAGGAATAGCGATTATTTATAAATGTAAGCAGCTAGGTAAGATGAAGTGTGCCGTCTGAGTGCCGTAAATCGTTTCGTCCTGGAAGCGACCTGGGGCAGACCCAGACACAGTTTCCTAAAGGTATGGACATACACTATATAGAAATAGTTTATCTTTACACCGATGGTCTCATTTGCTGTTGTAGGTCATGCACAGACATCAGCAGAAACGAGAGACTTTTGCATATCCAGTTAAAAGTTCCTTGTAGCGGCTTTAAGTATTGAGATAAAGTTTTTTCTTGATTATAAATTTGATATGAAACTCTTTTTGAATGCAGAAATTTCATGAGATTAGGTTAAGCAAAGGAATCACTGTTGACAGTTTTGCCTTTATGGCTCATTTGTGTAATGTTAGTCATCTTATGCAGCTTTTGTCATCTTCTGATGTGTCTAATCTCAGATTCACTCTGGTCTTATGGATGACCCTTGCACTATGACCCATCAGCACAAGTATGGGCAGGTTCATTTCTCAGTGATGGGGATTTTAGCTAAATGCGTACCATCTGTTGTAAATTTCAAATTCTATGTAAGTTTACATTTTCAAAACAACACATTCTCACTCCGACCTCGTTACATATCGGTGTTCGGTCATGGACTTTCAACGTCCAGATATGACGTGTAAGATACCCTGGGTGCGTTGCTTGTTGAAGTTCTGGGATGCCATATCACATTCTGCCTCTTACATGCATTGCCTGTTTTCAAACTAGACTTCCGTTTTTACAGGAAATATACATTTTGTATACAGTCTCTTTCAAAATAAAAGCACTCTGACGTTTTTTTCCCTACATCAACAAATGCATGTGGTTTTGCTAACACACGCACATGGTTGAGTTTAGGAAAAAAAAAAAACAGGGTTTTGGCTTTAGAATCTTACGGGAAGCAAACACTGGCCTCCCGGGTGAAAGTCGCAGACCCAACCACCACCCCTCACATCTGCCATACTCCAACTCCCGGCCGCCATTAACAATAATGGCAACCGGCTGCGTATCGTGCCAATGTGAAAGGACGGCTTTTTTGTCAGTGTTTGACGCTGGAAGTCGCTGACCAAGTGCAGGATATTGACAATTTCAGAGTGAGACTGGGTTGTTACAAACATGAAATCAGTGTCAAATGTTAGTGTTTTCAGTAAGCTAACATCACGCTATCAATTATAAATGTATTCTTGCACACTTGAGATTCCAGACAAAAAGAAAGCATTACCATTTTATCAGTAAATGATACATAAAAATCAGTTTTGAAAAAAAGTGCCACCCGAAATGTGTTGCATATTATGTTATCTGACATCTCTTTAAAAATTACATTTGGTATAATTCTGTATACCTTACTTGCTTGTGCTAAACAATAAACTAAACTATCTATTGTACTCTTGTGTTAAAATGTTAAAATAGGAGACAGGACTTATACAGATGATTTTACTTCTGTCCCTACTGGGACATGGCAGGGAACTCTAACTCCTCCATTTCTCACTCAAGCTAGGAAGTTAAGTGAAAAAGCCTTCTGGACAAATGGTTTGCCACCATCGATTGGAAAGATGCTTACTCTGACATCACTGTGGCTCCCAGATCAGGATGTGCCTCTTATTATTTCAGTGAGTATTATACAAATACAACAGGGTACAACTTCCACTAATCTCTGGCCACCACCAGTATGCCGATTTGGATATAGAGCATCATGTTAATGGCTTATACCAACAGGCAGGAGACTTGTGGAAGTGGGCATCAGTGAAAACTGTGGCCCCACTGGGCCGTCCATGAGCCAAGAGCCTACCTGCCAACACAGGGGGCCTGAACCAAGATGATCTGGTTAACAGACTGTCTCTCTGTCCACATGGCGACTGGCCACTGCAATTCCAGTGCATTCACTGCAAGTGAGATAAGTAGCAAGACACTTGATAGCATGAGCAACATAACTGCTGTGTATCTTTATTATTTATGAGGTTTAGAAAGGACCATAGGCCACTTGGTGTTAATGCTCTGTTTAAATCTGTGTATAATTAAGGTGTTTAAGGGGCTATTGCATGTAATAAGTCATTTAAATTAGATTGCTGCTCTCCCACACAACATTAGTTTTAAAACACGATGCAAATTTTTCCATTTTGTCCTTTTTATTGTCTTATATAGGCATTTTTATGCTAGATATGGACTCTCCATCTATTTCATGTAATTCGCATCAGTGCGTACGACAGAGTTAATTAAATTAATGCTTTAAAATTGTTATATTCTAATTAATTTTGTGTGTGTATGTTTGTATGTGTGCTGTGTGTGTGCTGGGTATTGGTTAGGCTGCCTGGTGAATGCTAAAATGTAACACTCCTCCGTAAGCCACCCATGGTACTGGTTGACTGGTTAGAAATGACAAGCCAGCAGACAGCAGATGGGTTTAAAGTGTTCTCCCTCCTCCTTCTCTTTTTCACTTTCCGTCCTCCCTCTTTATATTTCTGTGTATCTGTCTCTCCGTCTGTCTGCTGCCTTCATAAAGTCCTCTGTCACCACACCTTCAAGCTCAGTGCTCAAATCATTCCTCCAATACATGTCCTCTCCCTGGGTTCCTCTCATTTTGTTCCAGCTCATTCCAGCCACCCCCCCACCTGTCAAGCAGTCACCAACTTCATAAATAAATCCTTACTGTGGCACACTCAGTTACGGCACGTCATCTACAATAACAAATCTTTATCATGCAAAAAATTATCTGTCATATATCACTATGGCTATCTACACTTAATCTGTCTGTTTGAATTTAGAAGAGCGTTCACTGTCTTTCTGTGATTGGGATTATAGGTATGTTACAAGTTTTTAACAATGAAATTTGGATCACTGGAACGGAACATAGACGACAACTGATAACTGATAATAATAACTCTTTTACCGTCAGCTAACTGTTATCAAAAACTGCATAACTCAACTTACATGGTTTGATATATATATATATATATATATATATATATATATAGAATGAGTGCAAGGTTTTCTGTGTCTTGCTGGCTTGTTTGTTGTACATTTTTCTTCAAACATACCACACATCCTCCCTGCTCTGTGATTAGAGAGGCAACAGAGGGAGCATGCTTCTCTGCTGTGATGACTAAAGAAGCAGCAAGTGTGTACCTTACCCACCCACTCACGGTGCATCCAGGACAACTTGGAAAAATGAGTTCTGACTTGTTAAAATGAATTGAACGGCTGTCAAACTTGATTGACAGTATGGAAAAGTGTGGGGGGCATAGGGGACAGATACAGCAGCTGCGGGGGACATGTACTCCACGTACCCTGTGTCCACTACACTCCTGGTGGTCAGAATTATTACTTGTTCTCGTGAAGCGTGAAGTCCAAACATTTTTCCTTAGAATCAGAAAATTAACATTTGTATCTGACTATATAATGATGAAAACTGTGTGTCTGTGTGTCTGTTCCACGTTTTTCTCCTCACTGACTTGGTCAATCAATGTGAAATTTGGCACAGTGGTAGAGGGTCATGGGAGGATGCGAATGAAGCAATATTACATCAATTGGCCAAAGGGGGGCGCTATAGCAACCGATTGAAATTGCAAACTTTGAATGGGCATATCTCATGCCCCTTACGTCGTAGAGACGTGAAACTTTGCACAGAGCTGCCTCTCCTCATGAGGAACAAATTTGCCTCAAGAACCCATAACTTCCGGTTATATAGATTTTCCACCATTTTGAATTTTTTGAAAAACACTTCAAATTGATCTCTTCCTAGGAAGTCTGACTGATCTGCATGAAACATGGTGAACATAATCTAGGGTCCAATATCTAAAGTTCCCTCTTGGCAAAAGTTGGAAAACTTACTAAAACTGAGCTTCTATAAGGCAATGAATATTGCGGAGGGCGTGGCTCATCACATAAAGGTGTATAACATCTCAAGGGTTTCACGGATCACCACGCAACTTTGTAGGCATATGACCACACATAATCTGAGGGGAGCCCTCCATTATTGACCCCATCAAACAAAATGGGGGCGCTAGAGAGCTAATTTCTTATCTAGGCCTAACCGCCAATCGATTTTTACTAAACTTGGTAGATATGTAGAACAGGACGCCTCAAGGTGACTGGAGAAATTTAACTCTAACTGGGTGGCGCTATAACAACAGAAAAATGCTTAAAAATGGCTAAAATGCGACCGATCGCTGTGGCTCCCCCTGTGGCCAATTTTTTTTTTTTTTTTTTCTAATTTTTGGTATGACTAAGTCATGGTATGGTATGCTGTACATAATCATGGAAACTGTCAGTGTGTCATTCTGTCAGTCAGTCATTCTGTCTGTCCCACGTTTTTGAAAACCTCTGTCTGAATACATTGCTCGTCTTAATGGGTTCAGTTGACTGTTTAATCTGCAATTTCCTATGACCTGTATCCCAAACACACACCATGTGAAACTGTACGTGGGCAACTGTGCACTCAATGGGTATGGACTAGTGTGAGTATAATTAGTTGCATGATATGTGTGTTTATGTTTCCATAGCCACGTGTTCGTCTGAAGAAAACATGATGAAGCCACTGTCCGCAACTGCTTCATAACAACTGCTTTCTGTATGAAATTCCAGCAACTACATGTGAAGCCTACCCAGAAAATTACTGGTTCCCATGAATGTTGATTGCAGTATAGAGTCATCATATTTCTACAGTTGACTACATCTTGTCACTATTGAGCTTCACTACTATCCACTGGATTTTAAGATGTAGTGTATGGCATTTATTCTGCCACATGACCTACGAAAATTAAAACAACAGACTATATTAAATTCTGCCCATGTTACACCCTTCCCCAAGTTTCATGAAAATCAAGACAGATTTTTCTGTGTAATCCTGCTGACAAACAAACAAACCAGGGGCGTAAATATAGACATTACAGGCAGTGCGAGTGCAGTGGGGCTCCTGGGTTGAAGGGGCCCATAGAGAGAGTAGTAGATTCAGATTGCCACCTTGGAAATATACTTGTGTTCGAAGATAAATGATAAAAAGACAAATATTATTAATTTAAAAACTGTACCATTTGACATATATGTCCTCAAAAAAGGCAAACCCATCTTTTCCTTTTTTCAAATAATCAGTAGCCAGTTGAAACAAAATTATATGCTTTTTTTATATAAGCTATAAATGTATAAATAAACTATAAAAACCATTAAATTGAATGATTAATTTCTTACTTTCATATTTTTGTCAGATATGCAGTGATGATTGCTGGGTAATATGTATGTTGATGTTGTCCAATGTCAAGTCTCTATTTGTATCAAGACAATACATGCACATAACATGCACTGGGGCCTGACTTAACTTCCTTCTACCATTGAAACAAACATAAACTCCTTGGCAGAGGTAACTATTGGGAACACTAAAACAGATCACACCTCTAACTCCTTTTGCAGGGTTTACCATTATGTAGCATTAGCAACAGCTTCATCCAGCATACAGACCTAACAAGTGCGACAGAGTCATTAAAATGTACAAGTTTGTAGTTGAGATCATAACAAAGGCAGAATCTGAAGATGAGTATGGTCCAAGCACAGGGGGTGCGAGACGGAGCTATTGGACCCCCCACTTTACACCCCTGGCTCACATTCCTTTTAAGTTGCAAATCGAGGTTGCGGCTGTTGTGATCCTATCACAAGATGGTCTCTAGTTTTAAACAAAAAAAAAAATGTGTACAAAGTGTGTACATGTCACGCAGTAAGCAGGTTATTAATGTGTTTAATCAGAATATCAGACAAACCTGAGAGGCAAAGAACTGCCCACCCATTCTTGGTTTAGCTCATCTGTGCATGATTGACAGCAAGGCACCACACAACTCTCTGCTCATCCACACACATCAGTCACATCATTATGTGCTGAAACAGTGCAGAGTGGGTGGTGAGTGTTGTCAGTCATCTCCAGCTGGAAAAAAATATAGAAAGACATGTTCAGACAGGCAACAATTGTTGCCACCCAAGTGCTACTGCTTCCACAGTGTAGTCAAGTGGAGTTTTGAGATTTCAGGGGCAGGGACAGAGAGTGGCTGCTTTCTCCCCTCTTTTCATCTTTTGACTCCCCTGTCTTGTGTGATTGGCTGTCTGACAACAAACATTGCTGCAGATGCAGCCAGGAAAGAATCTACAGGTTTTGCTGAATGCCAGCGAGAAGCAGAGTTGCCATGGCAGGAAAAATCTTCTCGTCCAAGAATGAATGTAAATCTGTTGAGGAAGCTGTGATTTATTATCATATTTCCTACCTCTTGCTCACATTATGCTGGCATCTTAGCGAGTCAAAGTTGAGTGGCAAACTCAAAAAGGTATTATACTGTTGAGCTGATGGTTCAAAACTGTTCAAAAAGCAATCTTAAAATTCTCAAAATATGACCTTAACTTATGAGGGCATTCTTTTCACAAAGTGGCAACCTGAGGTTATGTTCTTATTCATGTCGTCCTCATTTAGATGATGCTCTGGTTACTGGCACCACTGTGTGAAGAATGACACTATCGTACACACAACAGAAGGGCTGCTTGCTTGCTTTACAGCTTTGTGTGCGGGGGGCTGCCATTCACTTGTGAACATGGAGATCTCTGGTTGCTTGAGAGATCACCAAGCAACATGGCTGATTTGAGCAGTTTCCCAATTGTGCAGTTCCATATTTGCCCTTCTTGTATGTAGTATTTTGTGTGGGAAAAAATACTGCTCTGATTTTTTTTCTCATTTGTCATCGTGCTGTTGTGTACTTTGACAATGTGTACACCCACGTCGATGTCAAGGGAAGTAAAGCATACTGAATTAAGTTTAATTAATATAACTGGAAAGGAGATATGTAATTAATTATTTCTATCTTGGCATGCACCATATGGCAGCTATCTTACCTGCATTCTTCTCTAATCTTGCAACAATTAAAACCTGTTGTAAAAAATGACATATGTTGCCTTAACTGCACATCGAGTTAATGTAACATATGTGAGACAAATTGTAATTACCCAAAATATGTATTTCATTTCATGTAACCTGAAGTGTATGATGAAACTGTAACTGACTAAGATAAAACTTAAAGGTCCAGTGTGTAGGGTTTAGGGGGATATAGTGGCAGAAATGGAATATAATAGGTTGTTTTCTTTAGTACATAATTTACTCAATCTACATAGGAAGCAGGGAGTTCACTATGTTGCACTGTAATGATTGAACAAACTAAACACTGGCCTGTGTTTTTGCAGCATAGCTGTCAAGTCTCCCGTTTTGGCCGGGAAACTACCGTATTTTACCCCTCTTTCCTGCCGTCCTCCCATATTAGTATTTTCCCATAAATCCCCTGTATTATAATATAATAAATAAATTAAAAAAAAAACATTCCTCTGCCTCTCCAAACTGAACTCTGTCAGTAGCCTCGCGAGAACTGCCACCTGCAGTAGCCTCGGTGGCAGTTGTCGCGAGGTTAGTGTCGACAACGGGACTGGCTGACAAGTGGTTATTTTAGATTTCTTGTATACCTGTCTTAAAATGTAAGGGATACTGGAGCTTGGTTGGGGTGGTGGGATGGCTTGTGGCGGGCGCCGGAAAATTTCCCTTATTTTCAAATCCAAAACTTGACAGGTATGTTTTGTAGCCACCACCATAGTTAACAGCCTGACGAGCAGCTTCAGAAAAACACTGATTTTTGAACATGAACGTCAGAGAAAAACTGATTTGTTATGTGAAACTTCTAGTGGCCACGTTCGGCAGTCAGACAGGAGTCAGGTTAATTTCCAGGGCTGGTACCTGCGGTTATTCCACAGGCTAGTTAATAACATGTCGGGCAGGAAATCCAAAGTGTGGGATCATTTTGAGAAGGTGAAGGACGAACCCAAGGTGATATGTAAACTCATCTTCATTGGTCGACTACAAACATGACGTATCATCTGAAACATGGAAGTAGCTACATGCCCATTAGCCACTTAGCACAATCATTACTACTTTGCCGACAGCGTCATTAACAGGCGGCTCGCTCAGTGTGTGATGTGCACTTGTAGATAAAATATAGGCCTATATTAATGAAGGTTCATTAGTACAGTTTTGAATTTCTCTGTAATGGAGCACAGTGTTAACAATGTTACTGATACTATTCTTTCTCACACCTTCAGCTCAAGCCATTGAGTTGCCCCGCCCAAAATATATCATTTGATAATTAAATTAATATCATAAACATGCGGGTGACTAGTTGACTAATGGGAGCAGTCCTAGAAAATTGTTTATGAAGTGTCTGAAATCCTCACCACTAAATGGCACTTAGTCCTACAAACTGCTCCTTTAACTTAATGCCGCTCTCATGATTTTTAATTAAGATTTTGATAATATTATGTGCATTGTTTACCTTTTTGTTTTCACCAGTGAATGCAGCATGACAGCAAAGCATTAACTACGGATTTAAAGCGAGATGAACCAATTATCTGTATTGGATGTGACTTGTCATCAATTAAGGAACAGCTAGTTTATTTCCAGCTGACAGGTAAGTATTGTAGCACCAAGCAAAACCGTCTTTTTCTTCAGCTCTACTGACTGCTGCATTCTTTTTAGTGCAGCAATTAAATGCTGCATAGAGAGATGGACCATAGCTAATGTCCAAAGGTCGCTGTCGTACTCACGGGCAAAAAATACTTGTAAGATGGTAAATGATTATGCCATGGTTTGTGATGTTACTTTATGTGACCTCTGTTTTATCTCCGTGGACGAATATCTATTCTATGCATGTAAAAGGAAAAAAAAGTATTCCAATTGGCCCAGAAGCGATTGTGATGGTGGTGATGGTTCAGATGAGAATTTCAATACTTTATGTTGCTGTTAGTTTTATTATGGCAGGTATAGTCCCTGATTTATCACCGTACGATGGGCCTATTTCACAGCAAGCACTTTGACTGTGCAGGAAAAGCACAGGTGTGAGTAATAAGATGGCTCTGTTCAATGAAAGTGTCCCAGTAAGCAATGCCAGTGAGCCCAAATGCACAGTAGCAGGTCCTGGGAACTGGAACATCTAAATCCAATGCAGCCATTATTAATGTTATTAATTACTCCTGTGCATTTGCTGCTCTGACTTGTGAAAATGTCTGGCCTAAAAAAAATGGTTATAAATGGTTTTGACTGTTGCAGTATGTTGGCAGTCCACGACCAAACTTGTGAAGCCAACGCTTTTGGGGCCATCAGTCAGGGAGAAGTTTGATTTTTTACTTCAGCTAGAGGCACTTTTAGATAAAAGGTTTCACGGCATAACAGGACTATATTCATGACATGTTCACTCCCCTCCCCTCAGGACAGAAAAGCTTGAGGCAGATTTTGTAAAAGAATGATTCTCTTTTATATATCCTTGATTTAAATCTTTAATAATCTTATTGCTCTTGCCCGAATGAGCAGCATGTCCTCATAAGTCTAAATGTCACCCCAGTGAGATATAGTAATTAATAGAAACATTAGTGAAAGCATTTTAAAATGGGGAAGGAGTCACTTCAAGAACATTTTGAAATGTCCTTCTCCGGCAGCCCTGTTGATGGATTCGTGCATTTCAGGATCAACACATGGGAGCCCTCTATCGCCTGGGACAGCATTTGGCAGACTAACTAGATAGGCAGCAGCAAGGTTCTGTATGTAAATGAGTGTGTGAGCGTGGATACCAGAGGGTTTCTATTTTCAAAGCTATATTCCAATTTAACCTTCAGTTCTCTGTGTTTGTTTGGGCTTGGGCTACTTGATATTGTCCTTGGTGTTGACAGTGCTGCTGGTTACATTCTGCCTGGACCTTAATTGTATTAACTTACCATCTCAAGTCTAAACTGTGTTTAAATTTCCTACTAATACTATAAAGTAGTAAAAAGACTGGTGCTCTGTTCTGCCAGTTAGTAGAAAAGAAATAATTGTGCTTTACCCTTTTATTTTAATAGGGACAGAAATACAAGAAAGGCAGCTAACATACTGCAGATTATAATATGGAATGAATATGCATTCGCTCTCACTTGTGGAGAATGTCTTTATACATTTAGCAGAATTTCTTATTTCCTTGGACTGATCAATGCAGGTGTGCAAAACAATGCACATGCTATATTGATGGAGTTAGCAGATGAAAGAGGATAAAGGCAGCAGTCATTACATACAATGGCATGCTGCCAAAAGGTTTGCAGGCCAGGTTGCAATCTGAGATACGCTCACACACACTTGAAAACTAGGCTTCAGTCAGCTGAAGATGGTGATTCATAACACAACACATGCAAAGGCCAATTTGTGGTTTCCACATGGGATGACATGATGGAAATTTTGCCCAAGTCCGAGAGAGAATCCAAAGCGGACTCTCTGCGCTACAAGTCCGCCTCTGCTAGCTACTGGGATTCAGCAGCTACAGCTAATGACAGTGAACTACAGCACATCTGCTCACAATGTTTTCAAATGCTTTCTTGCTAACCTGCTCGATATTGGGGATATTTCCCTTCCCTCGGACTGCAGTGAGAGAAGCTGACCCTTGGTGTGTGTGAAGATTAATTCATGGTAGCTGCGGGACATTTTACACTGCTTAATGCTTGATGTGCATACAGGAAGGGGAAAGCTCAGAAAGCTGATGCAGAGGGCGGATGTCCTGAGAGCTTCTGTGTCAGAGGTTGACAAAAATGGTTTGATAGCAGTTTGGTCTGTATATAGACCTGTCTGAACAATGTCAGCAGTGTTTCTTGATCAGGCACAAATTGACCAGCATGTACAAACAGCTGTTAGAAATTTAGCCAAAATATGTTGAATTTGATTGACTGTTTAAAGTCCAATTGATATTAAAATGTATTTCTATGTAAATATCTATAGTAACTCTATGATGTTTGTTTTGACTAATGTTATCCACTTCTTTAGGTTTTCATAGTCTGGTCATCCATCACATCTGGACCCATGTTAGACACAGCTAATGCTAGCTTAACCCATTACGACTGGTGAAACATATGCATGTGTCAATACCCCTCTTTCTGGATGAAGAAATCATTGTGTTCCAGCTTATCAATGGCTTTCAATTGATTAAGGATACAAAGAGACGTCTATTGGGAAACATTGCCACTGTTTGCACACTTTGCTTGCTGGCTTCAAGCAGCTGATGTCCTTGCTTATCCGACTCCCCATCAGATAAGAAAAGCCTCTGGACCTGAACCTGAACGGTCAGTTCAACATCCACTCAGTGAGCACGAGCAAACACAGCAACAACTGTTGAACGGTCCCAACAAACTCACACTGACATCGAACAGCTTGACTCTATCATTTAATCAATTATCAACTATTACGTAAAGTAAGCTGTGTGTTGCTAACAGTTAGCCCTGTCTCTGTGTGCGGCGGACTCTCACCAACTGTCAAATTTTGATTTGTGATATTGGAGATAAATTGAATTGAAATTATGATTTGTGCAGCCCTTTGAGGCATGCATTATGACAGGGTTATAATGAACTTTGACTTGACTAATCTGTAAAGCGATTTGGGTATGACATATGTTACGGTGTATAAACAAATTTGCCTTGCCTTGTCCCCAGTGCAGAGATCAAACTCCCACACTCTCCTAGCGGCAGGGAGGCACTGTGGGGACTGTTGGTTAATGACTGGCTAATAAAATAAGATTTGATTTGCTAGTGAAATAAAACTTTACCCAAATAAAAAATGACTTACATATTTATTTGCATTCAGAGTGAAAAATTTACTTGATTCACATGGGCACCAAAGATGCACACGGAGAGGCATTCTAATGCCAGATATAAACAGATAGACTCAGACCTGTTCACTTGTACTTAGACCACCTAAGACACATGCTAATTCCAGGGGTAAACAGGCTTCTAGAGACCATTTGTGATGGGATCACACCAGCTGTTATGCAGATCCATGACTTAAAACAAATGTGGGCCAGGGGCATAAATTGGGGGAGCAATGGTCCCTTCCTCACTTCCTACCCCCCTACTTCTGGCATTATTGCTCGGACCACAGCCATAGTCAAACTCGGCCTTTAATAACAGAGCTGTTACAACCTCATTTCGAAGTTGTCAAATACTGCCGCTTGGTAACTGATTTTGGTGTTAGACACAGACAAAAACAGGTATTCTTTTGCAGTGGTATGAAATGCCACAGCATAAACAAAGTCATTGAAGGAGCTGGAGGGTCTCTACAGGGCAGTGAGGAGGGATGGTGGATGGGTCTAGCAAATACTGGACTTTTACCATGGAGTACAGTGTTTGCTTCCTGTATGAATGTTTTTTTTTTTCTTAAAGATTAGTTTTTGGGTTTTTCAGGCCTTTGATGATGGGCAGGCTGGTGTGGGATGGGGGAGGGGAGCTTCATGCAGTGGGGGGCCTTTGTATATGGGGTGCCTGCTCTAACCACTAAGCCACCGATGCCCTTTCCTGTATGAATGTTGAGTCAAACCATAATGGGTTTTTTTTCTAAAACTAAAAATGTGCTTTTGTTGCCCAGATCTAACTATGTGCTTTTGTTGCACAAGGAAATAAATGTAAATACAAGGTGTTTTGCCAACGTTGTAAGTTTATTTTAAAAAAAAATAAAAAGACTGCATGCATACAACATGCACAAACTTTACAGTTCCTGTAAAAATGCAAGTGTATTTTGAAAAGACACAATGCATGTAACTAGTGTAAACTGACGCGTAACATCGCCAACTGATGAACCGAGAATACCTGGGTAAGTTGCTTGACTGCATCCTGCGCTTTTATGACACTATCCCATTGACAAAAACTGTCCACAGACAGACAGACATATAAACACCTGGCAAAGTACTTAAAACCGGTGCCACTTTTGGGACCACAGGACCACATTTTGCCATGATGAGACAAACACACACACACACGCACACAGAATGACAAGGTGAAAACAACACCAGGGCCACTGTCTCAGCTGGTAATAATCCAACCAGAGTCTGACGCTTTACTCCAAAAAAAAAGTCCCTAAGCCCAGACTGACCACACCACCTGTCAAAAGGTAGATGAGCAATAATAATAAAAAAAGATAAAGGTTAATGAGTTAAAAAAACCAGCCCCAGTTTCTCTCGTGTGTTGGTATCATCCTTATTTGATTACTTTACAAACAGTATCATAATGTGTTAAAAAATTCTCACTCTTTGTCGTTTCCTCATGTCTTCTCTTTCCTACGCTGAATATTTGACGGCATGTTATGGCTGCAGGCAGTACCAGCACTGTACTTGCCCTCATGCGCTGTCCTTGGGTTGCCAGATATTCGACTCCAGAGTCGATGTGCATTCTTAAAATGTTGTTGTTTTTCTATACCACCTAGACACCGTATCATGACATCAACTTTATGGCTTTTCAACAAAGCCCAATTTGGCAGGAAAGATGTAAATGTGGCAACACTAACTAGGGATCTGTGTGGGCATGTGTGTGAGAGAACAAGAGCACGCGAAAGAGAAAGAGAGGGAGCGAGGGAGAGAGAAACTGTATGTATGCGTGTGCATTTGTGTGGCTGGCTAGCTGGGGGGCATGAAGCTGAGAGTAGGGCATTATTAAAAACCATCTGCTTTCCTACAGAGTCAGAAGGCCGTCTGGACACAGTCTCTTAACAGGCCTTGTTTTCCTAGATGCCTTCAGGCAATATGACAAATTTGAATGGCCAAACTAAAAAGTAGAGAGTGACTGAAACAATAATTTTTGCTAATACAAATCTGTGTGCGTGTCTTCAAACAGAACGCTTAACGACTCATGTTTTACATACCACTACACACTTATCAAAATGTCAAAATCACCCCTGCATGTTGTAGGTATATTTTAAAATGTATGTCTCAGTTCCCTTGAGGCAGGAAAGATGTATTGTGCCATTCACTGACCTCTAAATGTTCATGTTTTGGCACTGGTCATGAGATAAAAGATAAAATGGGCTTATTCTGCACAAAGATAATTACCTACAGTGGTGTTTTGTATGTTCTCTCTATAACTACAGTCACTACATGGTCTAAGACTAAAGTGCTCTTAGATTAGGAGGTGCAACTGTACAAGAACACACGGATATATACATAGATCGATATAGCTAGATTATATTATAGACATAATGTGACAGGTTTGTATCTATCTGCAGGTAATTTTATTTTTTCATCTGCGTTCTCTGTTTTTAATGCAGCTAGACTACTCGGTTAGAATACACAAACACGTTGGAAATGTCAAGTTGGATTTATTATATCTGACTCTGCTTGCAGAAATGCCATTTGTAAAATGTGAAATATACATTTTTCAAACTTTTCACACTATAAATTTGATACATTATTTATTATTATGGGGAAAAAAACAAAGAAAAATGTTCGGCAAACTCCAAAAGGCAAGACAAGTTTATTTATAAAGCACAGTTCACAAACAAACAGGGCAATTCAAATTTACATACAAAGTGCAAAAGAAAGAAATTATTAAAAAAAAGCACATTTAAATGGAAGAAACAGTTGTTAATAGCTAAGAGAATATTATCTAAAGACTCAAGAACATGAAGGTATCTTAATTCTTTTAATTTTTTTATTTTTTTTTTTTACTGTAAATCCAAACAATGTTTTGTTAGCTACATTACGTTATTTTATATCAAACAAGAGGTATAGCATTTTATCTAACTCAAAAGGATTGTTTCTTTGAGTCGGTTTTTGGCCTGTAAACATTACAGACACAACTGGGTTCAAGGTTCATGGCTGAGTATATTGTCATTCAAACATTTTAAAAACATGAGAGAACAAAATTTTTCACCCAGGTCCAGCAGTGTACAGAATAAATAACATTTTAAGATAGACCTAGAATAAATAATGAAATAACCTAAAAGCCTATAATAGATAGAACACCGAGCATGTTTAAGTGTGTAATAGTGCATCGGTAAGTGCATGCACTATTACTAGCTAAGGGAATGTTCATCATTTATGAGAAGGGAGGGGGTGGTGAAAAATGGGGGAGGTACTTCAAGTCATGTTTTAAGCACTTTTTTTTTTTTTTTTTTAAATTTGGAATTACAGTTGGATTTTCAATTTTAAAATGGTCCTTGAACACATCATGTGAGACGAATGTGTCCATCAAAAAATGTAATCAAATCTAAGTTTAAAATTGTAGTATTTCTAAAAATTCTTTTTTTTCTATGTCTATTCAAAATGTCACCAAAAAGAAACTGTTCACCCTAACCAGATCCCATACAACAGTGGTTCCAAACTGGTAGGTCACGGTCCAAAAGTGGGTTGTGGGTCCAGTATATCAGCTTTGGAAAAAACCCTCTTTATTTTGAAATACAGTGAATTTCCAGCACAGAGATTTTATTTTGAGGTGCCGTCTCCTGCTGTAGAGAGAGTGCTACTTAACAGAGACAGCAAACTAGCCTGAGACATGGCCAAATGCAGGTATGACACTGAATATATTAAACTGTGTGGACCTTGAACAGATGACTGAGGAGAAATCTGGACCCCGTGGCTGAACCATTTGGGAACTACTGCTGTACAAGACATTAAATTCTGTGCTCCCGCATGCATGAACATTTTTTTGTGGCTCCAGGAGGGTCAAGATAAAAAAAAAAAAAGTAATACCCCAGCCACCCCCCTTCTCTGATAAGTAAAGTACAGTCCCTAAGCAGGCTAAGCACAATACTGCTCAGCTGCAGCCACCATTAGGCCTACTTCCAAATAGTTATACTTGCAAGTCTACTTCTCTTAAAGAAATGGACATAATTTGAGCAGGTTTGGTTCAGACAAGTGAGAAGAAACAGCCTTTTTTTTACACTACAAGACCATAACACGTTGTAGCAAGGACGGTAGGTAATGTAGCTCTATACCTCACATTAGTGTGAGTTTCAGTCTCATGCAGGCACATACACCTATGCAGTACGTTAGACGTCTCGAAAATGGTGAGTCTCTAATAACACCTTTAAAATGACCAAGCCAAAGCACACTGAAATCACTGCACCTGATTAGGTTTAGATGATAGCCCTCCTTCTTTGTTTGCATCACAGCACAATTTCCTCTCTGTTCTGCTCAATGACCCTGTTTTCTCCCCCTCTCCCCTCTTCTGTTGGCATAAACAGACAGTAATGGCGTCTGCATTTTGCTTCCCCCTCACTGGTCCTTCACATGGCTCAGCAGCTTAGCTTGACAGCTCTGCTGCGTGTGAGTTCAATTGGTGGAGTTGAAAGCCTTTTGCAGCATTGGGGTTTGGACTGATAGAATCCTTCATTTACCTTTTGCCCACAGGCGATGAGAGAAAAGGAATAAGGTTAAAGCCATGCTGGTAGCAGAGACTAAATGGAACATGATCCTAAAAAACACATAGAAAAATGCAAGACAAAAGAAGTAGGAGGAGAGAGACGGAAGAGAGGGGGTTGGTAAAGAAGGTTATCTTTAAGTATGGAGTACTTGTTAGAAATTCATTTTTGGTTTCAGGGGATAATTCTGTGTCAAAGCCTTTCATCAATCACCTTGGCTGTTTGAAAGACATCAGCTGACAGTGTGCTTGCATGCGCAAATGCACACGGTGAACTCTGTGAAGGTTCATCACCTATCTCAAGTAATTCAAAACCTGGCAGCACTGTATGTCATTACTTCATAAAGAGCAGCTCACTTAGCTTAGGCAATGGTTTCTCAAAGGGGAGGCAATCATGCGATAAGATGTCTGCAATTAATAAAGTAACCTCGGAGAAGTAAGAGTTCTACTTTTCACAGATAGCGAGTTAGAGGGAATTTATTACACCGGTGTGGTTTTATTTTTTTTCGGTCGCATATTGATGATGAACTGCATCCACTGAAATATTGTCCATGATGTGAAACCTCAAGGGAGCTTCGTGGTAGAGGTCTAGACAAAGAGCTGGGAGGTGAGTTGAGTTGAGTCCCCAGTGAGGCTCTGAGTCGGCTGATGAGGAGTAAAAAATGTGAGGGTGCGAGTTGTAGTTGTGATGGCAGTTGTTTGATGTGTGACAGCTGGTTGTCAGGAATTACAGTGAAATTGTTGACAGGCACCAGGGGTCACTGTAGTGTTGTTAGTCATGATGGGAAGATCTTGCAGAAGGTGGAAACTGCCTCGTCAAGGCTGAGCTTGAGGTGGTGGGCAGGTTTGCATTCAGGAATGTCAACACGGCATCCACAGATGAATGCTTCACACTGTTCACTGCCAGAGGGGAAGGAAAGGTTAGGTTGAGTGTCATCAGCATAACAATGGCATACAATATTTTCGAATGACAGAAAAAGGACATTTTCTTGTGTAAAAGGAAAGGCAGTTCTGACCAGAAGCACTCTGCAGAAGAGGATTTTTGGTGTTGACAGCGAGCAAAGACTACATTGATAAGTTAGGAGATAAATGACAGCAGTCCAAGTCAGACGTGTGTAGTTGAGCTAGGGTGGCAAGAGCCGTCTAAATGTTCCTGGGATTGAATAAAATAAACTGTCATAGCGTGATGAGGACTGAGGACAGAGGGATAGTTCTAGCAGTGACAAGTGCCTCACTGACAGCTGAACATAATTGATTTTGCTTAATTTGTGCTGGCATCACACATTCATCATCAGTTACATCAAGCTTGATGCATTCAACAAACCAAAACAAGCACCTGAACAAGTATCCAAACCCCTGATTTTCACAGTGCCCATAGGAGGTCATATGAGGGCTTGGATATGCTCTAATTGGACACAAAAATAGTAGAAGATCCATGCATACATGCTGAGATTAGACAGGGTTTTATAATCAGATCAATAAAAGGCATATTACACAGTGGGATAAGCAAATAAATAAACTTAAAACAATGCTGATAAACAACTTTAATCTTGCCATCCGTCCCAAACTGTGCATTTTTCTCAAGGGCCAGGATTGAAGCTGGCTGCTTTGGTTGAAACAGTGTCATCACTTGCTCTCTTGTGTCTGTTTCTTTTGATTATTTCACTTTGTGTAGCCTGTGCTGTTTGTTCAAAGGTTTGCACTGATTGCTGGTCCTGCGTGGGCTGAACCTGGGCCTATCCTTTGGCCATCCAATATGGAGCATGCATCTAGTGCTAAATTGTGGGCAAGTTTAGGAGCAGGTATTTATAGTGATTGTATAATGTGTGTGTATGGATGATATTGGATTAGGACCACGGACTGAGAAAAGACAAGGACTAAATACACAGGGAGAGCAGGGTGATAATGAGGGACGGGGTTGATGGGGAACAGGTCCAACAAATCAGGGCGGGGCAGACAATCACTAAAGTGGCATGACATGAGAAGTGAACCTACAAAATAAAACAGGAAACAAGACCAACCATAAACGAATAACATAGGAAAAAAACACAACAAACAGAAAAACCCAAACCCAGAAAACAAAGTCCTCAAGATATGATCGAGACTAGAGCAGGGGTGTCAAACATATGGCCCATGGGTCAGAGCTGGCCTGCAAAAAAGTCCAATCTGGCCTACTGGATGGCTCTGCACACCTATTATTTATGCACCTGTGAAGGTGAGGAGGTGCCAGGTTTCAGGACCAGATAACCAACAGTTAAGGATCCTCCTTCATTTTCACCCTGACCAGAATACAGTTCTCTGAAAATAAATAATAAATCGTTGTGGTCATATTCCTTATCTGTTGTGAGGATCCAAAGGACAGGGGGATGTCGAATGCTGTAAAGCCCTCTGAGGCCAATTGTGATTTGTGATATTGGGCTTTATAAATAAAATTGAATTGAATTGAATATTTTGAACAGCGTGCAAAATATTGTCAATTCTATCTTCTATTTTAAAATAATATTGGTAGAACCATATTGCTAAGGCACTGCCAAAACTTTTGTTTTGTAAATGCTTTGTAAGGCAGGGAATAATTTAACCTGCTTCATCAACAGCTTCCACTTTGGTCTGGTTGGTGATGTCAGTTTTACTACACAGGAGTGGACATGTATGGAAAAATGCACATGTACTGAGATATATTGTTGAAATTGCTCTTATTTTTTTTTAAACATCTCAGGCTGTTCATGATCTGTTTTGTGAATGTAATTAATTGTACTTCTTTACACTAAAAGACGGGACACATTTAAGAAGTGTTGTTATTTATAGATTATTATGCAATGGTTTTGTTGGACCCCCCACTTCTGATCAGATTCGTCCATATGTAGTCTATGAAGTAAACAAGATTAACAACCCTGAGAAAGCAGACTCTAAACAAGAACCCAAGATCATGACAAGAATAAGTAAATAAATACTTAAATTAAAAAAATAAAATCAGCCTGAGATGTCTCCAGAAAAAAATGAGCCATTTCAACAGTGTATCCCAGTCTACTGTTCATTGTCATTACATGCGTATTTTTCCATACTCCTGTGTGGTAATGCTGGCATCACCACACCTGACTAAAGTGGAAGCTAATGAGGAGGCAGGTTAAATTATCTCCTACCTTATGAACCATTTACAAAGATTTTGGCAGTGTCTTAGCAATATGGTTCCACCAGTAATGTAAAGGTTGCTGGAGGAAATCCTGGACTATTGCTATTGCTTGCTTTATGTACATGAGGTAGGTGGATTTGACACCATACAGTTAAAATATGCTAATTATCACTAACATAAAGTAAAGCTAATAATAATGGGAGTGGAACAATTAAGATTTTGACCTGATGATGGTGCCAGCGGAACACTAGAGCCAGTAAGATTCATCTCCTGGGGACCATGAATATTCCTATAAAATCTAATTTCAATCCATCAAATAGTTGTGGAAATATTTCAGTCTGTATGAAAGCAGTGGACCGGCCAGCTGATGGACTGGCATGGCCATCCCTAGAGCCATGCTGCTGGCGTAGCTAAAAAGTTGTCATTAAATACTTCCAGGGTTTTGCAATATCATCCAGTATTGATGTTCTTGTCTGGAGGTATGGTTGTGAAATGTAGCTCAGTGAGAATCTGTTTAACTCCCTATAGTCTGAGTTTTTCTCTTTTGAATATTGTGCATTTAACTGGCATACTGCCACACCACAGCCATTTGTTTTCAAGCTCTGCTTCAGCAGCCTTTTTTAACTTTTACAATATGATACAAGCTGCAACATTTATCTGTACTTTTCCTCTCTCTGAGCTAAGCTTTTATTGAGCTTGGAAAAAAAATAACTGGCACTGCAGACACCAGGGGCCAAAATCACTGAATGACAGGAGAAATCAGACAGACGGTGCTAACAACAATCACAAAAACACTCACCATCTAAAAAGGCGATGCTATTGTTGTGGGCAACACCAAAGTTTCTAGACTTATTGGGTCACAGAACCCAATTAGGACCAGGTATAGAAATTATAAAAGCAACCAATAATATTGGAAATGCAACTCTCCTAATGACAAATTAGTTTTTTCTGCTTCTTATTCAGCTTCTTATCCAGGTGAGGGTCGCAGTAGGAACAGGACATCCTACACCCTCTTCATGTACATCTTCTTTGGCTAACTGGGAGACATAAAGCTTACAGTGTGTCCTGGCTCTCTACACTGATATTGTTCAGTACAGTACACCATGCCCAGAACACCTGCGACAGTGTACCCGCAGTCTTCTGTAAAAGATGCCTCAACCACCTAAACTGTTTCCTACCAATCAGAAAGGAGATAGTAGCTTAATCTTAAGGTCTTCCTAAATCACTGAACCTCATCATTTTGGCTTCTGAAATCCGCTGACTCTGGTTTGGTGGATTTGTTGCATTATTCCGCGTAAAAGCAGTAAAGCAACAAATGCTGAGATTACAGAGAGAGACAGAGAGAGAGACCATGAAAGAAATTAAGACACCATATGGGCTGTGAAACATCTGTTGCCCCAGGGGGTGGCAGGAACTGATGTCCCATTACTCCCATGGATAATACATTATTAGGATTGAATAAATAAATAAACCATTAAGTCACTTAAAATTATCCTAAGCCCTTAAAGGTTTCAGAGATTTCATCATTCATCTGTCTCATTATGATACTGTTGTACTGTGTGCAGAGAGTGGACTATTTTATGGGATATTGACACTGGTGTCACATTGACACTCAACTTTTTCCTACAATGCTGAATACCACACATGCCGCACATTTTAATCTCTGGGGTTATTGTGAACACATAATGCTTTTGAGGAGTGAAAACGGTGCAGTAAACATGATTATGTCCTGAGGCAAAACAGCTGCAACACACATTATCTCAGTGCTTACAGTTATTGTAAGAAAACCTGTTTGAAGAAGCTCTCTGTTTAATGTATAGCATCCTACATTTCTTTGCTCGTATTCAAAACATGTATTGTACTTGCTTATGGAATTCTTAAAGTCCCCCTCTACTCAAAATGTATTTTTCTTACGTTCATGTCCCCTAAAATGTCTGATCTTGACTACACTAATGTGTAGCTGTGCAAAGTATATCATTACAGGGGTGCTTATACATTCTTCTACTGAAGGGGGAAATGTCTGTGCACTTTGAAAGTGCCACTTCCTAAAATCTGAGATTCAAATGTACACCTCGTATCAACGAGGGAACAGAGTTTGACACAACACCAGCAAAGAAACCTGAAACTTCCAGCACAGAGCGGACTTGTCAGTACAGAGAGCAATTTTTGCATTAGCAGAGTGAGTTTTGACAGCAAACATGGCAGAGTGTGCAATTTTTTTGGATGTAAACAGGACCCCTGAGCTTCCTTCAACCATCTACCAAAACCCATCACAGCAGATTTTATTGTATGTTTCACATGCACTAACGTCATGTCAGCCACTGCTAGTTTGCCTACAAGCCAAGCAGCTAACAAACAACACGAACCAATAAAGACACTAACTACTAGTTGCTAATTTGAGTACATTTCAGACTCCTCTTCTGAGTCTAGAACTGACTGAGGCTCAAACATATGGCTCAATCTTTTAGATGTTTTCTTTAACACCAGCTATCTTGATATGCACTGCACTTTCTCTGGTCAACCTAACACAAGCAGTGCTCAAGAAAGCCTAAAGTAAAAGCAAGCAGTGGTGGTAGGTGAGGCGGAGGACAGATCCATAATTCCTCAATGAGGGAGAAAGAGTAGGTCTCCTTACATTCCCTTTTCAGAGTTTTTTCTTAACTATTCTGTGACAAAACCATGTTAAACAAAATATGAGTATTGGTATAAGTATTTTTACATAGCTTAAATGTGTCTGGAGGGGGACTTTAAATAATTTCCCAATTTGGATTGGTAAAATGACGGACTTATATTTGAAACCCAACTCTTTAAATCAAACTAGAAGTAGTCAACCCATGTTCAAAGAGGGAAAATCTAAAGGAATATGATCTGGTGTCCTTTGCTATCTATTGTGTTTGTGATATTCATAGACAGAATCTCAAGGCGCAGCCGGGGAGAGGATGGGTCCAGTTTGAAGACCTCAGAATTGTGTCTCTACTCTTTGCAGATGATGTGGTTCTGATTGCTTCATCAGACTGGAGCAGTTTGCAGTGAAGTGTGACACGGTTAGGATGAGAGTCAGTGCCTCCAAGACTGAGGTCATGGTTCTTTGATGGAAAATGGTGAATTGTTCCCTCTGGGTTGGGAGTGAATTACTACCCCAAGTGAAGGAGCTCAAGTATCTTAGGGACTTGTTCAGAAGATGCGGATTCAGGCGGATCAGCACAGCATCAGCAGTGATGTGTAGCATGGGACTATCATGGGGAAGACTGAGCTTGGCCAGAAGGCAAAGCTCTTGATTTACTAAACCACATGATTCGCCCCTCCTCTATGGTCATGAGCTTTGGGTAGGAATCGAAAGAATGAGACTGTGGAGACAAGTGGCCGAAATGAGCTTACTTTACAGGGTGGTTGGGCTCAGCCTTAGAGATACAGGGCTCTAGTTTCCCGGTACGGTGCAGGGTGGCGAACCCTGCGCAGAGCTAGTTTCGAGCAGCGCAACCTGAGGCGCCCTCAGTTTGGTAGTTTGGCAGACCGAGGTGCGCTGAGATGGGTGTGACGGCGCAGCAGGGGGAGGTGTCGACAGATCCAGCTTGGCGCAGTGACAGTTTCGTGCCAAAAGGCTTCGCCGAAGGTGCGCTAAAAGCTCGCCAGCTGAAACCACATCTACTGTCAGCGCAGGCAGAGCGCAGCTGGGGTCATCCCTATGTTTCCAGGGTTCTATGCTCCCCACTTAACCCTGCAAAAAAGCTTCTATGTTCCCTGCTTACACAAAAAGGGTTCTATGTTTCCCACTTGGTTGAGCGGGCAACATAGAACCCAGGAAACATAGAACCCTTTTTGTGTAAGCGGGGAACATAGAAGCTTTTTTGCAGGGTTAAGTGGGGAACATAGAACCCAGGAAACATAGATACACTCCCGCGCAGCCGGTGTAAGTGAAAGTTTGGCTGACCGGCGGACAGTGCTCACACGTCACCAAAACCTCACAGGCAGGTTTCCAGAATATCAGGCACATTAACGATGCAATAAATACCCAAAAACACTATTCAGTGCAACTATCTGCAATCAGCACTTAAATGTATCTCTATATCGACTGTCCCGTCACATCTGATGTCAGATCAAAGGGGATTGGCACCGTTTGCCACGTTTGGCACACGTAATGGAAACCAAACCTCATTTGATTAAAAACAGCTGCAAACTAATGAGTTCACATCCCTCTCAGCCAACCACAAACAGCCACAGCATCAGATAGGGAGTATATATTCAGCATCTGTCATCTTAGAAAAGTCAAAAGAAAAGAAACAGAGTGAGACTGCGAGAGAGAAAGAGAGAGCGCACGCGCGCGCACAAGAGGAACGCAACATTGACCTCCTTCCAGGCTACCTTTGCATCATCAGCCCGTGGAGGTCTGCTCGCAGTGCCGTATATTCGGACACTGCGAGCTTGGACCTCCCGGACCAAAACATCAGTTTCCTCCTGGGAGAAGTTTGGCCGTCTGACGCTACTGCTCTCTTCTGCCATGGTGAATTGAGTAAACTCTCATTACACCTTTGTGTGGCGCATTTAAGGGTGAGGAGAGGGGCTCATTTGATTGGTGTGATGTGTGTAAAACCCACTCCACGCCTTCTCTCCTCCCTCTTTCCGACTTGTGGAGGTAGGAGGGACGGAGTTGGGAAAGAGGAGTAGCTGCGCCAGGCGCACGGTGTGCCAAACTTGCAAAATCCGCCTGGCCACACCCAGTTGGCAAAGCGCAGGTGCGCTGCGCCTCGGCCTCGCCCGGTCTGCGAAACTAGAGCCCAGGGTGAGGAGCTCGGACTAGAGCTGCTGCTCCTTCGGGATGAAAGGGGCCATAAAACTGCCGACTTTCAACTGAGAGAGTTTGTGTCCCGTGAGATTAGAAAGCCAAAACCTGTTTTTTTTTCTAAACCCAACCATGTGTTTTGTTGCTTAATCCAAACCATGTGCATTTGTTGTTGAAGGTAAAAAATGTCAATTTGTGGTGTTGTATTGACGTAGTGCGTTTACTTTGAAAGACACTGTATGTAAACGTTAAATTTCCTGTGAAAACAGAAGTGTATTTTGAAAGAGGACAATACATGTAACAGGCAGAGCATGACACGGTGTCCTAGAATGTCAACAACCAAACCACCCAGGGTACCTTTCATGTGGTATCTGGACGTGGAAAGTCCATGACCAGATGTTGATGTGTGATGGGGTCAGAGTGAGAATGTGTTGACTTCACTTAAAAGGAATTTGCTTTGGTTTTTGGTGCATAAATTAATAAACATTGTAAGAGGAAAAGAAATAAGACCATTTTTTTTAATATATACTTTATTAATCCCCCTGAGGGGAAATTCAATTTTTCACTCTGTTCTCATTAACACACAGGTCCGAAAGACACACACATGCACAAACAGGACCTATACATGCACAAAGTGGAGAGATGTCAGAGTCAGGGGGCTGCCTTGGTCAGGCGCCCCGAGCGGTTGTTTTTTTTTTTTGGTGCCTTGCTCAAGGGCACCTCGGCAGTGCCCAGGAGGTGAACTGGCACCTCTCCAGCTACCAGTCCACGCTCCGTATTTGGTCCGAACGGGGACTTGAACCGGCGACCCTCCGGTTCCCAACCCAAGTCCCTATGGACTGAGCTACTGCCACAACACCCAAGAACATAAATATAGACATAAAAGATACAATGAAAATATGACAACGATACTTTTGAAAAGTACTACAACATAAAATGTATAAAAAATATTTACAGTAAGCTGTTTCAAAAAAAGCTGTACAGTTTTGTGCAGGATGTGCAAAATATTAGATAGGGGGTGCATAGTAAAACAAATGTAGAACACAGTAGAACAAGTGTTTGCAATGTGTAGAGACAATAGTCCAGTAATCACACACTGCAGTGTGCTACTGCTACATTAAACGATTATCCTATTTAAAGTCTATGGCAGTAGACTCCAAATAGAATTGGATCAGCTAGTATTTGATGAAACAAACAGCCTACAGTTATGTTACAGTTCATGGCCATTCTTTAATGTGCAGCATTCTCTCTGCCACAGTAAATTACATCTGAATATATAGTACATAGCACATTTTAAGAACAATGCATAATATAGAATAACAAACAGATCCTAGCAGATGTCACATGTGACTGAAATAAATATGATGAACCACGATGCTTAAAAAAGTATTCCTACTGTTATGTAAGGCTGACATCTGCTTGTATAATAACATACTAACAGAGTCAATCAAGAAATGTATAGAGTTTAGAAATTTATTAAAACACAATATAATTAGAAGGAGTATTTTTTTTTCAGAATCACGAGTACAGTTTACTAAACACCAGTGTACAACATGTGGTTTTGAATACACTGAAGGATCTTGTTGTCTAGGGAATTCTCTGTAAGGTCGCCATCAGCTCTGAAACAAAGCCTAAGGGAGAAAACACCAGGGGTTTGTTAGAATTCCGAGGACTGTGTGAAAATAGCAAATCATTAATCTATTTGTCCAGTATCCTCTCTCACAATTAAATATACAGTCTGCCAATCCTCACAGGTTTTTCATCCCCTGTCATTGTGTGGCCAATATTTGCTTATTGGACTGGCTGTGCTTATAGGTGCCAACTCTCCAGTTGGAGACACACTAAAGTATTATTGAGCAGATTTGCTCCAGATTTGTCCACTAAAAACACTGAAGGGAAAATCCCAACCGAAGGCTTTGTTGGATCAGCTGTAGTCACTGATTGTGTTTGTACTCAAAAATGATATATTCAAGAGAAGATAAATGCAGTAGCACCAAAGAAATGTGGTAGCCAGGGTTTCCCTGGCAACACCAATACTGTGTCCCAAATACATACTACGTGCTCTAACCTCATTTTGAGCATATAGTGTTTATATGGGAAAACCAACAGTATTTAGTACTTCAAATTATGCATGCATGCATAAAACATATAATTGATTGTGTGAAGTGTGCTACTGATGGACGTTATTGTATCACAATGCAGTGTACAAAGAAAATAGTTGCTGGAAAATATTACAACAAGATGTGGATGGTGATGAGGCAGCCCCAGGGTATGGAAACAACCAAACAACCAAACAAAAAAAGACTCAATGAAAAACATTAAATTCTGGCTAAAGCAAAAATAAATATGTGTTCTCAGTCTGTCACAGCACAGAAAAGTGTGTTATTAACCACCAGACAGAATTTAAATTATTTAAAAAAATTGTCAGGTGTATAAAATTTGATTTCAAATTCATGAGAAAATAAGCAGGACTCTGCTCTGAGATCCTGGAGGCATGTTGGCTGCCCAATATGGCGGTAATGTTGATGTTTGGCAGCAGTGAGCTGAAGCAGGCAATGTGGCGTCTACGTGTAACAAAGGGACAAAGCAGTGTTCTGAGTAAGTTATTAATAACTCACAGAAACATTGCATGCAGTAGTCTACATGCAACCCTCTCTTTCCCCTTCTGTCTTTTTTACCCTCTCCCAAAAACGCATACCCACAACCTGGTGCTCAGTCCTTGTGTCTGTCTGTGCCAGTCATCAGTCCTGACAATTGGGCTACTATAATGCATTAAGTTGGCCGTTTGCGGGACAGGTTTGGGTGATTAATTAATGCATATTTTTGTGGATTGGATGGTTGCAGGTATTAATAATAACCAGTGGTTAGCATTGTTGCCTCACAGCAAAAGGGTTCATGGTGGGGGAGCCCTGTGTGGAGTCTGCATGTTCTCCTGTGTTGGTGTGGGTCTTCTCTGAGTACTCCGGCTTCCTCCTACAGTCCAAAGACATGCAGGTTTAATGGTGACTCTAAATTGTCCATAAGTGCAAATATAAACATGAATTGTTGTCAGTCTCTATCAGTTGGATGGTAAATACCTGCAACCATCTAACTGATATGGAAATGTGATATGGGAAGGTGACCTGTTACAGAAAATGAATGAATAATAATTACAGTAATAGTTAGCTAGCTAGTGTTTATGAAGTGTTAAGGGAGGTGTTCATCATTGAGCCATGATTCCAGGCTCACCTTAAACATCTTGAACACAAAAATTGTGATGAACAGTTTAATGGTCTAACTCTCTCATGTTTTCAGCAATTACTCAAACATATAACGTGTTTAGACACAAATCTCTGATGTTACTTTACCTGGACTTTAAAACTGTTATATTGTTTCTATGCTTCATAAAGGGCTTCGTAAGCTGACAAGGGACTGGCTATCTTTGATGCTCACATCTGCATCAACATGTGCAGCTGTGACTCATCCACACAAGTGAGCTCACCTTGCCTCTAATTATCTAAGTACATTATTGAGTACATTGTGTACTCATAATTCATGAAATATCTTTGACCCCACTGACATTCTCCATTAAGAACATTCTTCTTCTTCTGAGGCTGTGAGTGTGTCATCATGGCACTGTGATTCGTTACAGCCGCTCTGACGCAAAGAAAAGAGATTTATAAGAAGCAAGTATAGGAGCATGAAGAAGAAGAATGTAAATATAAAGTAATAAAATACAATAAAAAAGAAATAAAAATCTGCATTATGCTACAATGTTAACACTAGTGCTTAAGATACTAGGAATAAAATGTATATCTTTATTGTGCTGAGTCTGTAAGTTAGTAAAAGTATACAAATATGTGCATTGTGCTGCATTACACTGTGTAAACTAGCGTTACATTCAGAAATAGAAAATATAAATTGTGCTTGTGGTTACTACAATATCATTCTCAGAACCCATCGGCTGTATTCGGCGTCTGACTTCCGGCAGACAGCGATATAGCCTCTGGGGGCAGACCCCCGATTTTTTGGCATTCCGGTTTGATTTGGGCGAAGGAGGCGAATTTCCGTTTCTGACTTCTGTTTATATATAAGTAAATATGCTGAACCATTGCGATGGATTCAGAGTTTGCAGTGATGCCAATTATGTTCCTGGTTCCTGTTTAACCTGGCAACAACTGCAGCCGGCTCAAACGTGATTGGTCAATATCACGCAGACTACAAACAGCCTACAACTGGAAACCAGGGCTCTTCCGCTCTTCTTCCGGGGTTTGCCTACAGACTCTACATTCACTGAATCTAGAGTCTGTATATAGAGACTACTACAATATATACGTCAGTAGAATGAAGACAAAAATAAGAATAAACATAAGAAGTATGTACAGTCATGTGCATTGTATGTTGAATAAAGATATACATTCAAGAATTATTATACTCAGACTGGCTGACACTCTGAGGGAGGAGTTGTGCAGGTTGATGTCCACAGGCAGGAATGACTTCCCGTGGCACTCTGTGGTGCATCTTATAGGAATGAGTCAATCACTGAACGTGCTCCTGTGTTTGACCAACACATTGTGGAGTGGGTGGGAGACATTGCCCAAGATGACACACACCTGAGACGGCAACATAACCATGACAACATCACAACCATGCAGGATGCAGTCATAAAACTTTAAATGTGTGTAGCTGGGATCACAGTAAAGGCAGTGTTCGGGGAAGGGCAAAGGACGTAGACGGGTGTAATTCAAGGAAGGGGCCACTGACCCCCCTCTCTACGCCCCTGGCTGAAGCATAGATGGTGTGATCCCTTTGCAAGATGGTCTCTAGTACTAATCTGTATTATAGGTTCATATACAAGCTGACTTATGCTATGTTTGAATGCACCCATATCTCCCCTACAGTGAAAAATTACAGATTAATATGGCAGATTTAACCAGTTACATGATTTTATTTCACTCCTGAAAACTGGAAGAACCATTTCTTAAAATAGTACCTTTGTCACACAGCTGATGATGAGGTGATCATGCCACAGCATTAGTTTGAGCAAATCACAGTCACACAGCTGACAGTGGTTAGATGATCATGTCACAGCATTAGGTTGAGCAAAAAACAAATATATAAAAATATAAAAACACATTTTAACATTGTTGAATATGGTGAATTTAAAAAACTTGTTATACTGAAATATGGTTGTATATGTAGTGGCTGTTGTCATTTGTTTTGGTGACATGTGACTGGGTGTAGCTCCCAATAACTTTTTGGTTTAAAGGTATTGATTTGTTGAGAGTTGTTGCCTCAAAATTTCCTTTTTCCTTAACCTCATGCTGTGACATGATCATCTAACCACTGTCAGCTGTGTGACTGTGATTTGCTCAACCTGCTGGTGTAGCATGATCACCTAATCATCATCAGCTGTGTGACAAAGGTGTAGTCAGTACAACAGATTAGTACCTTTGTCTCAATATGTTTGTTGTTCTTGAAGAAGGCCCAAAGGCAGAAACGTCATCAAAATACAAGAAATGCATATGGAGCCAGTGTGCGACACTTGTTTTTCTTTATCAATACCTTTAAATTATTGAGTCTTTTAAAATGTTGCAATATTGCAGTATTTCCCAACTCTACCATTTTATTTGTTAATGAAGTATTGTGCAACCAAGTTAAGTACATATTCACTGTAAATGTCTTCAAAGAGGGACAACAAAACCATTTTTTGAATACCATATGATGATAAAAACAATACCATGGAGTTACATTACACATCAAAATGCCTTCTCTGGACACAGTATATTAGATGTTGCCCTTCCTTCCTCACCTATTCAGCTAATACATATTGATTTGCAGTGTGACTCAATGTCGAAGTGTGTATAATCAATCAACCTCACTGAGCCTTATCCAGACCTCACAAAGTAAAGAATGATACTGCAAGGGCCACAAAATGGATGCACCCAAATGTACTTAAAAACTGTTTTCCTCTCAGTCAACAGCAGCCAATAACGACATCATAATAAATTACAAAAGCTCCCATTTTCTGTTTGTGTGATCAGCTGAACAGACTGCTATTAGCATTATCACTTTGTAGTCTTAGGTTCCCAGAGGAATCATCATTGGATGAGGTATCAAAATAGCTTCCGTTCCTCCCACCCCCAATGACTCCACATTCATCAGTGGAGGAAATGAAATTAAGGCCCTGACAACTTGATAATAAGGATTTGGTTGGAGAATAAAGAACATTTTTGAGATGTAATGAGCTCCCATTATTTATAAAGCACAATTACAGAGGAAGGTGTGTCACGGAAAAAAATACTGCCCTCCTCATTGAGATTGTGAGGCGAAGAAAAATAATGGTTAAAACTGTGTGCTGTTGTTAACTGTACCCAGTAGCAAAACATTAGTGTTCTATGACCTGTTTGTAAAGCAGTCTTTTCGGCACATGTGGTTTACCTCACATTTTGAAGCACTGTCTGGATAAGGCACTCCAAAATGTTTCATCAGGCATTTGTAAAAAAACATTGTCCTCCTCTTCAGATCCAACTTGCGACAGTAAAACAACATTGTTAATTATTGTTGCAAAGTTTCAAAAGATTCCAACATGTATTTATTTGTTTCTTCCCCTGATATCCGAGAGTTTCTGCTTCATCTCGTCAAAGGCGCCGCATGCATATGTATGGTTTGAAGTTGTTTGGCTTTTTCAATATGTTTATTTTAAAATCTTTTTTTAGCTTTACTCATAATTTTGTGTTATTCCAAAGTAGATTGTCTTGATGTTGGAAATTATAATGAGATTTATGTTTCTAGGACACCATCGGAAATGAGGCTTTAGTCTCAGTAGGATATTTCGAGCACTCATCTGCTGTTTTTCTTTTTTTTTTCTTTTCTTTTTTTTTTTTTTAATTTGAATCGAATAACAAAGCAGAAGATGATAGACAGCAAGAAAAGAAACAAAGGAGATTGGAGGCTTCATTTGAGTGCTGAACAACCAAACAATGAATAAAACAAAACAAAAACCTTGAGAAAGTAGCCTTGCAATGGTGCTACAAGTTTGTTTTTGAACAGTTCACTTGAGATTAATCAAAAGCAAGAAGTCTATCAGTGTAAGAATGAATTAAAAGTGATGTATTGATGAGAAGATATTAAAAATTTGGCTATTTAAAATGGGTCTGCACTGTGCCCTTATGTGTGTTTTGTCCCCTGGAGGTCAATATTTAGCACATTTGTCAGTTTTAAGTGGTTTTACTACAATGTGGGAATGTACCAGTTAAACAATTGCATTAATCATGCTCATTGATATGAAATTGATTAAAATTAAGCTTTAAAATGGACTCAGAATATCTTATTCTCAATTTTTTTCACTCTACCAGAGAGTAATGTTATGCTGTCATGTTTAAATCACACTTTTTTTTGACATGGATACTGAGACAGATTAGGCAATCATAGTAATAAATTCTTGCAGTGACTTGGCTGAGATGCATAGTAGATCTACATGTCCCTGACCAAACAGAGCTTGTAGGGTTTAAAAACCTGCGTGAGGTACTCAGATGATTAGGAGGGAGATGCAAAGGACCAACCTCACTATTGCAGCACAATAAACATCACTTTTCTTTCACCCTGCCATTTTACAGTTGTGGGTGGATGAGCGTATAATTATTTACTATTTAACTTTATCTATCTATTAATCGTTCTTAATGTTTACTGTTGACACCTGAATCTCCCTACTGGGATAAATAAAGGTTCATTCATTCATGCATTCACGAATGACATATGGGGCTCTAGTTTCCCAGCGCGGCGCAGGGTGGCATAGGGTGGCGAACCCCGCGCAGAGCTAGTTTCGAGCAGCGCAACCCGAGGCACGCTCAGTTTGGTAGTTTGGCAGACCGGGGTGCGCTGAGATGGGTGTGGCAGCACAGCAGGGGGAGGTGTCGACAGATCCAGCTTGATGCAGTGACAGTTTCGTGCCAAAAGGCTTTGCCGAAGGTGCGCTAAAAGCTCGCCAGCTGAAACCAGGTCTACTGTCAGCGCAGGCGGAGCGCAGCCGGTGTAAGCCGAAGTTTGGCTGACCGGCGGACAGTGTGCACACGTCACCAAAACCTCACAGGCAGGTTTCCAGAATATCAGGCACGTTAACGATGCAATAAATACCAAAAAAAAAACACTATTCAATACAACTATCTGCAATCAGCACATAAATGTATCTCTATATCGACTGTCCCGTCACATCTGATGTCAGATCAAAGGGGATTGGCACCGTTTGCCACGTTTGGCACACGTAATGGAAACCCAACCTGATTTGATTAACACAGCTGCAAACTAGTGAGTTCACATCCCTCTCAGCCAACCACAAACAGCCACAGCATCAGATAGGGAGTATATATTCAGCATCTGTCATCTTAGAAAAGTCAAAAGAAAAGAAACAGAGTGAGACTGCAAGAGAGAAAGACAGAGCGCACGCGAGCATGAGAGAAATGCAACATTGATTTACAATTGTGGTGACCTCCTTCCAGGCTACCTTTGCATCATCAGCCCGTGGAGGTCTGCTCGCAGTTCCGTATATTCGGACACTGCGAGCTTGGACCTCCCGAGCCAAAACATCAGTTTCCTCCTGGGAGAAGTTTGGCCATCTGACGCTGCTGCTCTCTTCTGCCATGGCGAATTGAGTAAACTCTCATTACACCTTTGCGCAGCACATTTAAAGGCGAGGAGAGGGGCTCCTTTGATTGGTGTGATGTGTGTAAAACCCACTCCACGCCTTCTCTCCTCCCTCTTTCCGACTTGTGCAGGTAGGAGGGACGGAGTTGGGAAAGAGGAGTAGCTGGGCCAGGCGCACGGTGTGCCAAACTTGCAAAATCCGCCTGGCCACACCCAGTTGGCGAAGCGCAGGTGCGCTGTGCCCCCGCCTCGCCCGGTCTGTGAAACTAGAGCCCTAAGTCCTTAACATAAGGTTAATGTAATTAACATAAAGTTATGGAGGTTAGTTTTAGGTAATTAAAGTTACTGTGGTTAGGTTTAGGAAAGAATCATGATGAGGATGGTCACTGAAATGACTCAGAGTTCACTCAAAGTTCACACGGTTTTGAACACCTGTCTCAAAGGGAAAGTCCCAGGGAAAAGTCCTGTGTTTCTTGACCCATCCACCACCCCAACCTGCCTCCTTGGCTGGCTTACCCGCTCAGGACCACCCTCTTGTTAACTCATGTCAGCGCATTAGTCCTGTGATCGCAGCCTTCCAAAATATGTGGGTTATGCACAAATTACTGACAATTATGTGGGATATGTAGGAATCTGGCTGCATTATTTTTCATTGGAAAACGCAAGAACAATTTATGAGAACAGCCTGTCTGATGTTATTAGTAGTGTTAGTTGTGTGTAGTACAACAAGTAATTGTGATGTCATCATTCATTTTCCATCCAAATGCCCCCTATTTGTCGGGTCGTGCCATTATTTTGGAGTTTGATTACTCAGCTTACTACAGGCTGAGACTGGTTCAGGTATTTTTTCTGGAGGGCCAACATGAGCATTACACACCCATTGTTAGTGCCTTATTTTGAAAACTGGAAGTAGTGAGACATGGAACCCTTTGCTAGCTCTTCCTGTCACCTCGATCTGGGCTGTTTGAATGCATTAAGTCAGTATATGGGTGCACTAAAGTTGTTGCGTTGGCTGATTCAATCATTGAGAAGCTGGCTTGACCGGTGTCTTTTTTAGTACGCGTACTGTGAACGACTCATTAGCTCCCTGCAGGCGACCAGGTGTTTGCAGGTCTGGTTTTGGCTTCTCCCTGATAACAAGGCATATAACACTTGATAGCCAGTCCAGCGGTTAATATGTTAGCACTGTCGCCTCACAGCAAGAGGGTTCCTAGTTTGAACCTGGGGTGGGGGTTCGGACCCTGGTGTGGGGGAGCCCCTCCATGCAGAGTTTGCATGTTCTCCCCGTGTCAGCGTGGGTTTTCTCAAGGTACTCAGGCTTCCTCCCGCAATCCAAAGACATGCAGTTTAGGTTAACTTGTGAGTCTAAATTGGCCGTATGTGTGAATGTGAGCATGAATGGTTGCCTGTCTCTGTGTGTTGGCCCTGTGATGGTCTGGCAGCCTGTCCACGGTGTACCCAGCCCTTTCCCAATGTCAGCTGGGATAGGCTCCAGTGCCCACGTGACCCCCAGCAGGATAAGCAGTTACAGAAAATGAATGAATGAAAGAGATATGTAGTGTGAATATAGTACGCTCCTGTGGATAGAGTCTGCTGATTCTATTTAGTGCTGTGTTTAAACAGCGTTGAGTGCTTTGCAATATTTTAAATGACTCTACAAAGCAGGCTATTAAGTCAGTTTAGTTGTCAGGTGATCATTACATTAATTCAACTTTGAATTTTTACTTTCTGTACACACACACACACACACACACACACACACACAGGGAGGAGAACCTTGGAATATCTGTTTCATTCTTATACACTCTCTAGCCTAGGACAAACAAATTAAGTGATTGTGTTGGGTTTTTATGTAAATTAACGATTTGTTGATTGACAAACATGTTGTGTCAGCTTGAATTTGGTGTATCAAATTGGGCCCACTTGACAGCAAATTCTCCGACTGCTTTTTGTTGCCAGTCTGCCCCTGGCTTACTAGAAACAGTTTGCTCTCAACTGAGCTGTTCCTGCAAGGAAAAAGTGTCAATACTGCCAACACTGAAGGCTAAAGATTTTCTGAAAGAGGAACACTTTAAAAGATTGTGACATGAGTAACACAGAAGATTAAGTGTGACTTTCGACTCCAGTCATGACGCCACTACAGTAATGTGTGAGGAGGAGCAGCTGACTGCGATTCTTTTTGCCCCACTCAAGGCTGAAACATCTTAAGCCTAATAAAGAAGACTCTGATGTTTTAAAAGAAATAGAGCGTGTGATGTTGAGGACCTCTCTGACAGATAGTCTGATCAAGACACTCTTCACACAGGTAGGTTATACATTTTTGCTATGAAAGATTTCTATGTGTTTGGAAGTGGGTGCGGGCACATATGCTCCAATATTCTTTTCTCTTTTTAATCAGCATCAACACTGGACCCACACATCAAAGGAGCTGCCTCTCCTTGAAGTTGAGTACGCTTGACTAGCTGCTGAGCTGAATGACAACCAGGTAGGCCTACAACAACAACAACAGGAAACTGACCACAGTTAAGCTGCTTTTTGAAATGGCTCATTAGGCTCTGTCACAGTCTACTGGAGGAGCATGACAGTGTATTTCCTAGACCTGATTTCATAAACCTGAAATTTGTGAGTGAGTCAATAGCTCACTCAGCACTGCAGCGCTTTCCAAAGGAGCCCTCTTAAACATGCTTATCAATTTATAATCAAGTAGAAAACTTTGAACTTGTATCATATCTTGCTTTCACAGTTAGATCTATACATATGCACCCATTCACCCATCTCTCCACCCAGCCACTCTCATTAACTCACCAACCTACCCCCACTCTGACACACTACTTCCCCTGCCAGTACTGAAAGTTTTAAATTGGCGCTATGAATACTGCTACTGCTACTGTTACAACTGATATCTCTATTGCTGCGGCTGAAACATAAAATCAACACTGTTTGGGCTGACGTCCTTACACACATATTAAAAGCTACTGTAGTTTGATTGCATGACTTCAGTTTTTATGATTGCTTAATTCTCTGTGGCACAGATTCAACAAGGTGCTTGGAAGATTCCTCAGAGACTTTGGTCCATATTGACATGATAGCATCACACAGTCGCTGCAGATTTGTCGGCTGCACATCCATGACGCTAATCTCCCGTTCCACCACATCCCAAAGGTGCTCTATTGGATTGAGTTCTGGTGACTGTGGAGGCCATTGGAGTACAGTGAACTCATTGTCATGTTCAAGAAACCAGTTTGAGATGATTTGAGCTTTGTGACATGGTGCGTTATCCTGCTGGAAGTAGCCATCAGAAGATGGGTACACTGTGGTCATAAAGGGATGGACACGGTCAGCAACAATACTCAGGTAGGCTGTGGTGTTTAAACCATGCTCAGTTGGTACTAAGGGGCCCAAAGTGTGCCAAGAAAATATCCCCCACACCATTACACCACCACCACCAGCCTGAACCGTTGATACAAGGCAGGATGGATCCATGCTTTCATGTTGTTTACACCAAATTCTGACCCTGCCATCAGGCAACATTTTTCCAATCTTCTATTGTCCAGTTTTGGTAGACTCAGTTTCCTGTTCTTAGCTGACAGGAGTGGCACCTGGTGTGGTCTTCTACTGCTGTAGCTACTGCTTCAAGGTTTGACATGTTGTTGGTTCGGAGATGGTCTTTTGCATACCTTGGTTATAACAAGTGGTTATTTGAGTCACTGTTGAGCAGTCTGGCCATTCTCCTCTGACCTCTGCCATCAACAAGGCATTTTCACCCGGAGAACTGCTGCTCACTGGATATTTTCTCTTTGTCGGATCATCCTCTGTAAACCCTAGAGATGGTTGTGCATGAAAGTCCCAGTAGATCAGCAGTTTCTGAAACACTCAGACCAGCCTGTCTGGCACCAACAACCATGCCACGTTCAAAGTCACTTAAATCACCTTTCTCCCCCATTCTGATGCTCAGTTTGAACTTCAGCAGGTTGTCTTGACCATGTCTACATGCCTAAATGCATTGAATTGCCGTCACATGATTGGCTATTGCATTAATAAGCAGTTGAACAGGTGTACCTAATAAAGTGACCATTAAGTGTATATATATATATATATATATATATATAGATATATGTGTGTGTGTGTGTGTGTGTGTGTGTGTGTTTCTGTATTTATATACTTTTAGTTTGTAAAAGTTTCACCTAATTTAATAGATTCATATTTACACACACATTCTTTTCATTCATCTGTAATTTGGTTCAAATGTGCTTCATTGACAGACTGAATAGTACACTGGATTGATTTACACCCAAACAAAAGAGTTAACCTCCTTTTAAAAGGTACTGAGCTGTTAACAAGTTGGCAGAGCTCTCCATCCCCGCCCTGTGGTTTATTTTAAAATTGATCCAAGTGATGAAGTAAGTAATTCATAAAGCAAACCTTGACCATGCTGACTTACTAAAGCATTAGTAACAGAAACATGTCAGTAAATCATTATGTCTAGCTGCCATGTCTGCCAGTAACTGACAAAAATGTTGACGCTTGAAACCAAGGATAGAGCAGTATGATTTTAAAATGACCGTAATAGTTTTTACACAGTGTTTAACACTGGCAAGCAGTTTTTACAGAATAATAAAGCCATGGCAGAGATGTCTACAGTCTGTTTATTCATGTGTTCTTGTTAAAACTGCATGATGCCAAGTCTCACAACTTGCAGTTGTTGACTAATCATTGCAACAGCTGATGTAAAATAGAAGTGTCATGGGATTGCAAGGGTCATCATATGTCGCCAAGTGAAGGTGAGGTGAAGGGTTTTATTATTTTTTATTCTAACATGCCATTACAGAATAGTTAGGGCTGTATCCATCTCATATTAGAAATTACGTCAGTCAAATCAGATATGGCTGTTTGATACGTATTTTATTCTCAGGTTAACAGCAACTTTATATTGTAAACAAGCGAAATTAGCCTTCTTAGCTAATGCGTGCTATCGATCGACGTCGGAACATATTCTCACCACAAACGAACCGCACCAGAGTTCGCTTGTAACCGGACCGAGACCATCTCTTCAAGAAGGTCTCGGTCTGGTTGTTTTGGTGCGCACCCGAGTGCGATTGCTGTCCAAATGAACAGTGGCGGTTCTAGCCTAAATGGCGCCCTGGGCAACACCCATCTGCTCTCTGTGTCATGCACGGTGGAGTTCCGCCCCAGTGTGCACACACAAACGAACACACAGACACGTGTGCGCACATACAGGTGAGCACACTAGAGCGCGGCTACGGCCACATTTTCCTGACCAAATCTGACCCAAGTCCGACACAGTTTGTTACCTGACATAGTTTTTGTTATGGACAGTGTGTAACATGCTGCTCGCAAAGCAGCGCAACACAGCACTGAACACACAGTCAATTGGAGCAGAGCCTGTGTTGCGTTCAGGCGTTGTCGCGTAAATAACAAATTCCGGCACTTGAATAGGCCATAGCATGGGCCGTTGGTGGCTTAGTGGTAGAGCAGACGCCCCACGTACAAGGCTGTTGCCGCAGTGGCCCGGGTTCAACTCCAGCCTGTGGCCCTTTACTGCATGTCCTTCCCTCTCTCTCTCCCCCCCTTCACACTTAAGCTGTCTTATCAATTAAAGGCTAAAACGCCCAAAAAATATCTTTAAAAAAAGAATAGGCCATAGCACAACACAGCAGCATGTCAAGTGGGCCTAACCCAAGCAAAATTTTGATACTACTGCTTCTGCCGCCCCCCCCCACATGTCATGACAAAGTGCCGCCCTGGGCAAACGTCCATTCGGCCCATATCAGGATCCGCTACTGCAAATGAATCTCACTTAGGGGGCAAACGAAGTTGAGTTCAATTGAACCGGACCAAACAGGGCAGGTGTGAAAACACCCTTATACTCACCCTGGGTCTGGGTCTGCAGCTGCCTGTACTGAAGAACAGCCTGAAAATGAGGGGCGTTCACTCTGCAGCTAAGTTTAGGGACCACAATGTCAGTAGAGGTACACTGCACAGTGACTGACAACTGAAAAAGACAGGATGATTTGAAGAATCTCAGTCAACTGAGAGGTCCCTGACTGATGATATGAAACTTTGACTTTCAGAGGACAGCCCTAATGTCAGTACAAGTACATTCTGAAACTTTCAACAAAAACACAGATTGTTTTCTCATCTCTTACTGTTGCTAAAATGGCAAAGTGAACATCTTCCCCCCCAAGGTGTTTGGCCATGTGTTTGAGGTAAGATGCCTCAGGGAAAGAACTAGTCCTGAGGCTGGGAGGAAGGTGTACCATATAGCAGATGTTAATGAAACATATATATATATATATCCAACATTGAGTTGTTGAAGTGGAATGGCAAGGTACACATGAAGTCACTGGGCTGAAGTGTTTGTAGTTTAACATCTTGCCAAGACCTTTAAACATTTCACCTTTAGGAAAGAATAAATCTAATGCTGCACAACATATCGATCGACTGGGCCTCTTCTCTGAAAAAGTAGTTCCTCAGTTTGAAATGAGCTTTCACTGAGGCACTTAAAGATGGAAGTTGTTTGTTTGAAAATGTAACTTACAGATGTGCCTTTTTTTCCCCCTTTTAAATGTCTGTCTGTCTTGTTCAAGCGTTACAAAAAGACAGCATATTTCCACAGCAGGATCAAACTACAGCAGAGCAGAGAAAAGCCATCTGCACCAAGCTTCGCCTTGAGTCAAACATCTTGAGTAGCAAATGGGGAAGGTGTTCCTCTTGTGGTGCCTGTGGAGTTTCAGCAGGAGGTTGTGTCCCATCCCCAGTCTTCTTACAATAACTCTGTCCCATTTAGCCCTTTGAGTGATCACAGCCTTAATGGACTGATAAGTGTCGGAACCACGTCGCAGAGAAACTCTGGACAGAAATTTAACTCCTTGCCCTGCATATCATTCATTGGCATTTCTGCTAAAAAGTAATCAGTGTCTCAGTTCTTTTACATTTACACAGCTGAAAATGTCAAATAATGATATGCATTCAAAGTCTTTTAGTAGTGAGGGCTAACAGCTATGTTTGCATAATGAAGCATAGCATTAAGAAGTCTTTTTGCTCTTACTGTAATTAGGACAAATATTCTTTCTATTGTAAGGGGCTGGTTATTGCTGGAGATACATCCGAGGCTGCTTGCCTCTTCTGTTTAACGTCTCGCTCTGGTTTCTTCTGAAACATGACTTTAAAAATGAACAGCTCTCATAAGAAATGTTGCACTTGCTGCCTCTAATTCTAATGCCGCTCAATAAAAAGTGCAGAGTGATGCTTCTGAATGCATAGAGGAAGATGCCAATAAAAAAACAAGCTTTGATTCAAAAGTTCCTGAAGAAGCCCATTCTGTCGATCCACTGCCCCTAAAAGCAAATGTTACTGCTCTGCCTGACGAATTATTAATCGCTCCCAGCTCAAATATTTTCTCACTCTCTCCCCTGCATGGGCCAGTGTTTCATTTCTATGGCAAGCACGAGCTGCCATTTGCAGACTATGAGAGCAAATGTTAATTTGCCCCGTGCGCATTTCTGTGCCAGAGGAGCCATAGGGCTGGTAGCTAACGCAGTGGTAAAGAGAGGGAGGGCTGACTTGGGTATTTACATAAGGTAATGTGATTGAGTTGTTCCCATAGATTTATCCTTTCCCTAAAAACCCTTGGGTGAGGTGTGGAATAAGCGATCTCTCTCTCTCTTTCTGTGTGTGTGTGAGACTTATGAGAGTTCTGGCCAACTGTCACAAATACTGCCTCGCATTCTTCACTGGCTCCAGCTGAGAAAGGCGACACATCCTATAGACATCATCTACTCCAGATCGTGTGATAGTCTGTCAGGATCGCTGTTGTCTAGTCTACAGATGGTGCACCTGCAACTACATGAGAGCTTTTAACACTTCTCAATCAGGTGTTGGTGTATTGTCTTATCCTCTGTTTTAGTTTCTGTCTCTGCTAACTCCTTTGAGACTCACCTCTGATTAAGGTCTACAGGAATGAACCTAGCATCATGTTAATTTATCATTTTGAACTTTTCCACAAAGGAAGATGATCATCACACTGGAATATGAAGTATAATATATGAACATGATGTATTATCCTAGCTCTTTGTGTTGTTTCAGGTTTTGTTGTGATTATGCTTTTGCACAGCCTTTGTTCTGATGCAAAGTCCTATCCAACATAGACTCAGCCACACAAAATATCTCTTTTTCATAACTTGATTTCACATCACCATTAAGAAGCATCATGTATTCGGTACCGTTTTGTCTCCTTCAGTAATGTTATCTGATTTTACCACCAATTCTTGGGAAGAAATATATTTATGGACTAAATTAAACTGCAACCAACTTAAAATTACATCGACTATATTTTGTGTTGCTATCCAGCTCAGTCACCAGAGGAAAAATATTGGCATTGAACAGTTTTGCAAACCACAGATATATTACATTTTTACATTTCATACCTATTATATCAATGTTTTAAGGTGATGTAGGTCTGATTTAATATATATAAGCTGAATTTGTTAAAGAGAGGATGAGGGGATGGTGGATGGCATAAGACCAAGGCAAAATGGCTGCCAAGCAGCCAAGCAGCAGATCATTGTTTGAGGCCAACAAGCAAAAAAAGTGGGTATTTTTTTAAGGAGACACATTTCCGGCACATTTCCAGCAGTGGGTGGGGTAACAAAAACTATATCTTTCAAGTCATGGTTGGCACATTTCCAGCTGTGGCAACAAATCCAGGTCTTTTTTAAGGCAAGGTAGGCACATTTCTGGCAGTGGGTTTGGCAACAAAAGTGAGTGTTTTCAAAGGAGATGTCGGCACATTTCCAGTAGGGTTGGGAACGATTAAACGATACGACCGGATATCCGGTTTGACAAGCGAGAGATACGGCTACGTCGGTAGCAGCCTCCTCAATCGATACGAATCAGCCATGAATCCTTAGATGAATCGACTGTAGAGTCATGGATTCGGGTATTGCGAGACTAGCAATCGGCTGACTGGCTTTAACAGTTTGCATCTCGAAAACAACGCAAGAGCTGGCTGCTCCGTAGCAGGCATTGCTGACAACGATAATGGATGTAAAAATCAGCGCCAGCTTGACCGGTGGAGCTGGGGAACAGAAGCTAATGCTGGTTGGATAAAGCAGGGAGCAGCCAAGCCGCAGCAGAAACTAAAGGCGAATCCTGCCGGTTGTGGGGTCACAGACACAGACAGAAATACGTATTCCTGTCAAATACGGCAGTGCATGAACGGCTTACCAGCCGGCGACCGAGAAGCCCGGCTCCAGGTCCAAGAAGTCTTCGTCGGTGTCATGACTGCCCAGAAATACCAGCCAAGCCCTGGCAGCACACAGGTATGTGACGTGTCAGAGGAGAAATGAGCAGTTCACATTTGCACAAACCTCAGGGCACTTTAGGGACTGTTCTTTACTTGTCAGGGGAGGAGGGTGGCTGGTTGATTTTTATTTTATTTATTTATTTTATTTTGATCCCCCCTTATGTTAATCACGTATTGATGCTGTTTTTGAAGTATGAATAAGTCAATAAGTAATTTATTCCATTGAAATATCATTGATGTATTATAGAAAAGTGATTTATCTTTTTATAAATGACAAACACAGAGTGTAGCAAACACAGAGAAATAGTCTGACATGCTGTCAGTGATAAACTGCTAGTCATCACAGTCCATGATATCAACTAATAACAGGAGATGTCAGATTCTACCCCTACATTGCAGGTTATTATTTTATTCTGCTTTATGTTTATATTGTACAGCGTTATGATAAACTTTATTCCAGACTCAAGTCCATATAAGATACATACAAAAACACAGACAATACCATAAAAACAACACAACAAGTAGGTTTAAAACACTTAAATTTTACTTAAAGTTCACTTCACTTCACAGTTTAAAACTTCTTCTCATTTTTATTTTGATCCCATCCAACAAAATGATGTTCATTCAGCAAGACTTTTTTTGGTCCATGTCTAAAAATAAATACATTTGACATGTGATTTTGTTGTTGTTTGTCTTTTTATTTTATTTTTGCCAGTGCCATACAGCAACAATGCTTGGGGATGTGGTCTTTTACAAATGTGAAAATACTGTAAGAATGTCACTTTTATAGAATTGCCTTCTTTATTTTATAATGTATGATTAATGTCTACATTAACAAATGTTAACCATAGAATCGTATCGAATCGTATTGAATCATTCTGTATTAAAAATATATCATTTTTGAATTGTATCATAACCCGTGTATCTAGATACGTATCGAATCGTCTATCACAGAGAGATTCCCAACCCTAATTTCCAGCAGTGGTTTTGGCAACAAAAGTGGGTGTTTTCAAAGGAGATGTTGACACTTTTCCAGTGGTAGTTGTGGTAACAAATCTATTTTTTTTTTTTAAAGAGACATCGGCACATTTCCAGCAGTGGTTTTGCCAATAAAAGTGGGTATTTTCGAAGGAGCTGTGGGCACATTTCCAGTGGTAGTTGTGGCAACAAAACTAAATATTTTTTAAGAAGACATCAGCACATTGCCAGCAGTGGTTATGGCAACAAAAGTGGGTATTTTCAAAGAAGATGTCACATATTTCCAGTGATAGTTGTGGCAACAAAACCAGGTATTTTTTAAGGACACATCAGCACATTGCCAGCTGTGGTTATGGCAACAGAAGTGGGTGTTTTCAAAGGAGATGTCGGCACATTTCCAGTGGTAGTTGTGGCAACAAAGCTAGTTTTTTTTTAAAGAGACATCGGCACATTTCCAGCAGTGGTTTTGGCATTAAAAGTGGGTATTTTCGAAGGAGCTGTGGGCACATTTCCATGGGTAGTTGCGGCAACAAAACTAGGTATTTTTTAAGAAGACATCAGCACATTTCCAGCAGTGGTTATGGCAACAAAAGTGGGTGTTTTCAAAGAAGATGTCACATATTTCTAGTGATAGTTGTGGCAACAAAACCAGGTATTTTTTAAGGACACATCAGCACATTGCCAGCAGTGATTATGGCAACAAAAGTGGGTGTTTTCAAAGAAGATGTCACATATTTCCAGTGATAGTTGTGGCAACAAAACCAGGTATTTTTTAAGGACACATCAGCACATTGCCAGCAGTGGTTATGGCAACAGAAGTGGGTATCTTAAGCCAAAACATAATATTTTCCTTATCATAACCACATATTGTCACAGTTTTAACAGTAGTTTTAACATATCTATTAGATATAATGTAAATATGTAACATATCAGTGGTCACATCTATTCTGGCAATTGGGTTGCTCTATCAGAAGAATTAAGTTAGTTTGGGGATTAATGTTGACATGTAACCATCTGAATCTTCCTCAAGATGTTTGTTTAAGAAATATCTTTCTGTCTTTGCTTCTCCTCTGCAGTTGTTTTTATTGAAAAAATACAAAAGTTTGGGGCTAACAAATATGTTTCCTTCAAGTATTTTTTGTTCCAGTAGTGATGAGCATCAGAGAATTTTGCTTTACAGAAAAAGCGAGCGTAGCACCACAGTAGCACATTAGAAATGGACATTTCCAAAGGTCGATGTGATTGATTTTAAACTTGGGCAGCAATCTTTTTTTCCCACAAACTGAATGGTTGTCTCATCCAAAGCGAAATGGTTTTACACAGCAGAGAAGGAAAAGGGAAGGAGGGAGGAAAAGCAGGTCAGTTGTTGACATGGACGAATGAGGATACGGCAGAGCAGCATACACTGTAGTGACCCAGATAAGACCCAGTCCAGAGCTAGAACATGCACGTGAATATTATAATAATATTATTTATTATTATATTATACTAGAAACTGTGTCTGTGTATTGGCTGTTCAAGTTAAGCAACAGAAAAAATATGATCAAATGTGCATCTTTTGTGTGTGTGTATGTGTGCATGTGCCCAAATCAGTGCGTGCTCATGGATATGTACAATGTGTGCGCAAGAGTGTGTTGTTGTGCACTCACTTGAAAATCTCTGCCTCATATTTTAAAGTAACTCAACAATGAGAGAGTGAGAGTGACAAAACGCTCACAAGCAAAATTTTGATGTCCTCAGTGATTTCTGAAGTGTGCAGGAGATAAAAACGACCTCTACACTGTGAAGTATTGCCCTGACGTTTCAGCCACATGGTGGTGCTGGTGGACTGCTGACCGTAGGCCATCAACAGTTTATCTGTCGCACACTCTGCCTCCTTCAATCCCACACCATCTCATTCTCACTGCCTCCCGCTTTGACTTATCACATCTTTTGCTCACTCACTCCCGCTCCCCCTCCTTAACATAATGTGAGATGAGGTGAAGTGTTATGGCAAATTAAGTAAAATTAAGACAAGAGAACAGCTCTACTCACCTATGTCGTGGGTGATTTTTATTGCACAGCTCCTGACGGAGCCTTGCCTGTGCTGTCCTTGGAGATGGGTGTTGATGACAGACTGCAGACCATGAAAGGAGTGGGAGTGTTGCATCCAGTGGAGGTGGAGGTGGCTGCACAACACATTATCATTCACCCTCTATGGTTTGTTTTGTTCTCTTTCCCTTTTCACACTTTGTCTGCTATTTTTTCCTCTCCCTTTTTTTTCATATCCTTTCTTTGGCTCCGTGTCCCCCCCTCCCCTTCCTCTCTGCCTTTGTCCTTCCAGTTTCCCGTCTCCTTCCAGTCTTCTGTGCTGGTCTCGTCATTTGCTGAAATCTTAAAGTCTTTTCCATCTCTCCCTCTTCCACAATTCTGCTGTTATCTGTCCCACCAGCTTTTTTACCAACATCTACCTTTTCCTCATTCTGCCAACCTCTCCCCGTGGCACCTGTCTAATTCTCCTTGTACCCACTCTGTGGTGCCACTCATAGCTTGCTCCTTCACCCTCCCCTTCTTCCTTTCCTGGCTCTCTCTGCCCTGGCAGTCTGACAATTGTCGGAGCATACACTGCTAAGCAGTTATCACCAGCTCACAGAGGTGTGTGGAAGTGTGTGTGTGTGCATGTGCCTATGTATGTTTGGTAATAATAGAAAGAGAATGCGTATATGTGAGCATGTGTGTCACTGTGTGCATTATTCTATTTATACTGAGGTGTACAGCTCTTGTGTTCGGTAAAACAATACAAACAATGTGTCAGACAGGTCTCTGTTTTATTGGAGCTTTGTATGGCTCCTCTGCTATAATGTAATGTTTTTCTGTAACAATGAGGGGTAAAATGATACTGAAAGGCTGCAACTCCTTTCCTACCCCTGCCAAACATCCCCAGTGTCTAGCTGCTCTGGATCCATATAAAAGGCACTAATTTCTTTGTCTTCAAGGATTTTTTTTTCTAGTTTTGGTCCCATCTGTCACTGGGAGGAGGTTGAAAGAAAGGAGGAATAAGCCCAGCTGGAGTCCTTTGTCTATTGAAGGTAGATCACATTGTAGTAAGACCAGGACAATGCTTCTCTGGCCTTATGGGTACTGAGAGATGAGGGACACAGGCCAGGCCTTAGACCTCAGGAGGCAGGCATGCCAAACAATTATCCTGGAGGAAAGTGATTCGGGAGGGTTTGATTTACTCTCATTGATACAGTGAAATCATATTTATTCATTTTTATTTTATTTAAGAATTATTTAACCAGGAAAAAGCCTCATTGTGATTAAAAATCCTCTTTATAAGAGTGTCCTGGTCAAGCACATGTGACAAAGTTGCAGACAAACAACATATAACACTTACAGACAATAAAGAAAAGAAAGAAGGTCAGCAAAGCCTTTATCACACTGAGGCAGCACCCTGTCTATTCAGCTAAAAACTAGACACCTTTTTAGTGGTACGTCTATTTATTAGCTTTTCAATAGATAATTTGTTTGTAAGTGCATTCAATTTAAGAAACATTAGGGAAAAATAGTAACTGTTACTCATATGCCAACTGGTTCCCTGCAGTGATTGTGTGAATTCAACATGATAACTCGTGCTTTTAAATCTCTGGGATCAGGACCTAATTCACAATTTGTAGTGTGTGTGCATGTGTGAGTCAGTTATGAGAGCAGTTCCAGGTTTTGGTTAGACATCCACAGCGGGGACCCAAAGTTATTTGGATGAGTTCATCCTTTTCAGTGTACGCTTTAAAAACTGTGAGACTGGTGTTCGTAACACGCAATAAAAAACTCATTAAAAATTCATTTCATGGGGCGAGTTGCAGTTCCTGTAGCTGTGACAATTTACCCTCCACCTTGAAAAGGGAAGAAGTCTAAAGCTATGGATGTTTAGATTTTTTTTTTACTGTAGATGTAGGTGCAGATATAGTTCAGATAGAAGAAGACTTAAAATATAAAACACAATGAACTGCAGAATGGTTGGATATGAAAAACTGAACAAGGTAAATAAGGTCAACTAGTAGCAACATGAGGGCAATTAGCAGCACTCACTTTGAAGTCACTCATTTATTTTTTAAAAATACAAAAAAATGAATACATAAGTCTAATAATAGTGGATCAGACTTGTGGCTCAACCTCATATGCCCTTTCTTGTTCATGGTGTCCGCTAATGTGATTGTGCTGTCTGCTCAACTGTGCATACATTGATTTCTCAGATGGTTTTATGATTATGTTTATTCTACAGTCTAGTCTTTGACGGCGGAATTGCCTTCTTTGTGTGTATGATGACAATGATAGTTCATAAATAAAATTGTTTTTCCATTATGTTCAATAAGAGTGCATTTATCAGCCGTGTTGTTTCAGGTCCTCCCTAAGTGTAATCCAGCCTCCAAATGGCTTAAAAAATGTCTAGAAGGGATGGCTGTCTATTTAAAAGCAGGAAACAGATTCCTTATCAATTATATTACTGTCTTTTTACAGCTAAAGAGCAAGTGCATATGGCTGTGGCAGAGGGGAAGCTTCTTGCATTGGAAAAACAAAATGAGCACTAAAATGTCTTGGGGATAAATGGAAAAGGGAACAGCATTGGGGAGGTGTGTCTTATCCCTCTTCTATGCATAACTTACAAATTATCAATGTTTTTATTTTCCCTTTTGCCACATATTGGTTGGAGGGCCCAAGAGACCTATTAAGGAACCAAGGCAAGAAAAACACCAGATTTCATCTGATTCCCTGGAGGCTGAAGTCTTACAATGTTAAGAACACTTGCTGGAATGCGTCCATAGCATTACAAAAGTTTTAGTGGAAGGTTTTTTTTTTCTATAGTATTGATCCACTTAGCATTTACTTTCCCTGGTGTCTACTGCAATAGTGCAAATTAGACAGGTCCAAGGCAGCACGTGCGCCGGTGTGATTTAAAGTGCAACAGAAAACAACTAAGTTAGAACACACAGAAGACGCTGCTTTGGCTCAAACTATAAATGTATTGATAAAACGGTTTAAAAATCATTAAAGTTTGGGCACAGAAGGCCTTCATTAGAGTTTGAAAGACTGCAAATTAGCCAAAAATAAATTAGCTACTGATATATTACAAAAGACTTTTGTCACCGTGTTGCAACTGTGCTGAAATTAAATGATGAACTAGATATTGATATTTACTCTCTTCAGAATTCTGTACTTCAAGAGAACACTAAACATCACAGACTACTCTAACATGCACACCAATATTCTCACCAATACTATGACAGTATTTTTAATTTGATATGGGTCCTGTAAACAAGCCTTTTTTTTCCAGATTTAGCATTTTCTGATGAAGACATGAGGGATATGTCAGCATTCCTTGGACACGTATGCAAGACATTTGGAATATACCTCTCTGTTGGGGTTTTTACCGCAGCGTGACACCTGGCCTCTTGCCTGTTTTCGGTCAGCTCTGTGCATTGTCATAGATGAGTTGTACACAAACCAATGAGCCAACAGTTTGCAAGACTGGTATAGAGATGCATGCCCTAACAAAAAGCCCACATTTCTGGTCAAAAGGAGAACGTCATGAAAGACCTGGATAGCGCCAGGTTTTTGGATATGCACAAATATCGCAATACTTACCTTCTGAAGAAGGTGGTTGAAGGAATCAAAGATGAAGGCTGTGTTCACATGGTTCAACAAGTCTGCCACTGATGGACAGCTTTGAAAAAAAAAATCTTACTGTGATGCACTACATGCAGTTTTTCATATTTTGAAGTGATAAATAACATATTAGGGCAGTGGTTCCCAACTGGTCGAGCCACAGGGTCCAGATTTCTCCTTACTCATAGTTCAAGGTCCACACAGTTTGATATATTCAGCCTCATACTTGTGTTTGGCCATATTGTTACGCTAGTTTGCTGTCTCTGTCATGTAGCTGTCGAATAGTCACTCACTCTACAGCAAGTCACAGCACTTCAAAATAACTGCACTGTGCTACAGATTCACTGTACCTAAAAATAAAGTGTATTTTTTACAAACTTAACACATTTGTGAGTTACTTGCGGTCCATTCAGAATGGACCCAAGAAGCACCAGTTTGGAGCCACTGTGTTAGGGCACCCTAATCGGAGTATACACAGCTGCTTTAACAGGAATGTTAAAACAGCATAGTAGAAATATTGTCTTTTTCAGAATAATGGCAAAAACTGGAATTGTTGAGGGACTGAAACACTGATGATCTTCCACACAAATTTTGGAAGTAGGGCGTCGTTGGTCCCTGTCCAGACCAAACAGTAGCTGAAGATTTGTCAGTTTGTCTCCTGGGCACTACTGAGGTGCCCTTAAAGGCACTATGTGTAACAATTTCAGTTGTTCTTTGAGACAAACAAATTTTGCAGTCAAAAGTGTGTCCTAGCATGTGTATTTACCTCCATCAGCGTATCTAAATATGTCCATAAGCTCCGAAATTCTCATTTACATAACACCGGTGTCGACCGGTGTCTCATCAAGTACGTGTGCCATCCTGAAAATACAGGTACGTACAGGGACATACTTGAGAAACACGGAATCGCCTTTCGCGTTTTCACTTGTCGGTTTCCGGTTTCCGCCTGCAGGTAGAGTGATGAAAAGCAGCAGCAAGCAGGCTGGTCACAAGTGCCGGTGCATTTGAAAAAAGGCAAAAAGGCAATGTGACTGGCGATTTTCAAAAAACGAGGGTCAACATCGGGGTAGCCTTTCCCAGGTGGAGAGAACTGCTGAAGGAGAATCACAGCTAACAGCGGCTAACACCTGTTAGCGACCAGCGCAGCTAACAGCTGTTAGCTACTGTTAGCGCTGTTAGTGGCGCTGGTCGCTAACATCTTAGCGACGCAGTGATGCGAGGAGAGGGATGAGGTGTGTGAGGTTGAGCCACTTGTCAGTTGTCAAAAGACGACGTGATTTGTTTGTTTTGATTTACACCCGCTCCAACAGTCCTACATTGTAAACACAGCCAGCATGGTGAGGAGGGGGTTTGTCAACTCGTGTCGCGTGTGTTTGTGTAGGAGCCTGAATGAATACTCCATGAAGTATTGGAAGACATGGTTTCATCAATGTTAGGTACACAGCAGCTACCGTTGTTGCAATACGCATTTGAAACAGTGAGGCGCTAGAGTGCGCTATCCATTTGAATGCAATAGATGCTCTCAACACTAGATGGGAGAAATTCCTACACAGTGCCTGTTTAAGGAAGGCACCAAACCCCCAACTACTCAGGGTGCTTGTCCATGGGCACCTCCTCATTCTGCCATCTCTCCATTTAATGCATGTATAGGTCCTGTTTGTGCATGTGTGTGTATATCAGGCCTGTGTATTTATGACAACAGCGTGAAAAATTTGATTTTCCCCTCGGGGATTAATAAAGTATATCTTCTTCTTCTTTTCATTTATTTTTAATTACATCTTCTCAGGACTACGTGGATGTGTACAGACTCTGCTTGACTGAGATTTCCCTCACTTTCAGTTTTTCTCTTTGAAAAGAGAATGTATCTGAAATTGTTTATATAGACACGGTATGTAGAGATTGCTGTTTTGGGTTTGAATGTGTCACTAAAAGATGCCTTGCATTTTTGATGTTTGACCTTCAATAGTGACTTGTAATTCCATTTCTGATGCGTCTTGCATGCATGCATGGCACAACAGTAAAATAGAAAACCTATTAGTGCTTTAAGTTGGGTGACCTTGCATAACCTTAGCATAGCTCCATGCAAACTCAACCTGAGCAGAGGTCTAATGAGCTAGAATAACTGAAAACACTTGTGTATGTGAGCAAACCCATGTGTATGCCATCTGACCAATTTACTCCATAAAACATGGGGGTGAGTCTCCATTGGGAGACTTGAAGTTACGGTTTGCAATAATAAGCCTGGATGACGACCGTAATTTGCTTAAATGTGACGTTAATTGTGCATCTGTTGTTATTTTTCAAAACCGAACTTCCTATCTAATTGACAAAGCCCCACTGCTTGTGTACACCTACAATACTTGAGACCAATTCATTACTGCACTGTAAATAGTGCGAAGTAAAACATGCAGTGCTTTATTATGAAATTCCCCTGGTGAGCAGCTTCACAGTTTCTTGTGTGAATGTGAAGAAATTGTTCTTTTCAGATGACCAAAAAAACACAAAACAGATTTGCATAGATTTACACGAGAAACTGTAATATCTGCTTTGCACAAATGGTTTCCATGGTATCAAAATTACAGGCTAAAATTTCCAAAATGTTACGTTACAGGGATACAGATGTTGAAACACAACACAATAGGGATGTGATGTTAGGAAATGTGTATTTTTCTGTCAGTGTCAGAGGTTGAAAGCAGATGACTGAATCCTTTGCAACAGAGCATTTTGCCCATAGGATTAAGATTGGATGGCTGGGTTTAAACCTGTCAAAAGAGCAGACTCAAATCCCTCACTCACAAACACTTTATGGTTCTCACTTGAGGTGCTTGTGAGCAGTGGTGGAAGGAGATATTTCTCTTTCATGCCACTTACTTCAGAAGCCATTCAGCACATCAACTGGATTGTAGAGGATTTGTAGGGCACTGAGCAAAGAAGCTAAATTCGGGGGAAATTAGTTATCACGTTTTTCTTTCACATTCGTGACAGTCCTATTACAATTCCCTCTATAAAATTAGCTCCTTTGCATACTGTACAATTTTTAATTAAAAGTAAGTAATAGTAAATATCTACATGCAATATTGTATTCTTCTCACAGGACAAGACATTTAAGTCTCATTACAATCCTCTTTTCTGGCGTTAAAAAAATAATTCGGGTGAATTTTGTATCAGTGTCGCAAACAATTGGCCGTACATATTTTGAGTAAAAGTCAGGACTCAGCGGTAATTGGGAGGGCACTGAGCCCGAGATTCAGAAATGCCCTTCTGTCCCATGGTTCATACCCAGCTAATTCTGCCTGACCAGACGCATACTGTTTCTGTGCTTGTTGACCCCAGCTTTATGAACAGCATGCTTGCTACTCAAGTGGGCAGCGGCTGGGAGCCCCAAGCCAAGCCTATAGAATTTAACACCCTGGATGGACACTTCCTCCGCTCTGTGCTCACAGAATTGTCTCCGTCAGCCTGGGCATGTCAGGTAATCATGATGAAACACTCACCTTTCACCTGATAGACACACCTCAACTGCCTGCCATCTGGGGTTTCCATGACTGGTTAGACATAATCCACACACTGACTGGTGCTTGGGAGTTATTTTGGGCTGGAGACATCACTGTCATGTTGTACGTCTCAGATCTGTCCTGTCTCCTATGCCTAGTGATTGCTCTGCATCAGAGGTTCCAGATCTCTTGGGAATTCTTTGTGAATATCTGGATTTGAAAGAGGCCTGTAATAAAGTTCTTGCATCCCCATTGTCCTTACTGCCTTTTTGTTCTAGCTCTCCTTTGCAAGTCCTTCAGTGGGGGCACTTTTCTCATCTGCCATGTTGTGGAGTTGGACAATCGCTCCCTTACAAAAATGTTTCTGGTGGTCTTTGATGGAACAGGAAACCCGGGAATTTTGTTTGTCTGCTTCCAGTCTACTCCCAGCACAAGAACTCACACCAGGTTCGTCAAACCGCTTCCTTCGCTAAGCCCCGCCCCCGGACACAGACCAGCCAATCATAACATAGCATCAGGCCAGCTCACACCAGGGTCCGACAACAACACAGCTGTGCTCCATTGACTCTAATGCAGTCGTTTTAGATTTCCTTCATTTTCAGGCTGGTTATGTGAATTTGGAGCTAAATGTTGAGCCTGGCGCACGTCGTGTGTTAATTTTACTCATTACCTGGAGAGGTTGGAAAAAGATATACGTTTCTTCCCTGTTCCAAAACCAAAATCAAACACTGTAAAGTGTAGGGTTAGCTTGCTAGCTAGCTACTGAAGATATAGCCTACTGAATGTATACACATGCTGCTTTTGCTTTTTAATGATTATAACAGTGAAACAAAGACCGACCCTGCTGTACAGGAACCAGTGAAGGGAAGCAGGGAAACTTTGCTGATATTCGACCAGCTGCGTGTCATCACATTGTGTGCAGATGAACGCTGTTTGACTTCCGCTGTCCGAGATCCCTGCCTGTCCAGTGGTGAAGATCCAGGTGCTGGTAGCAGCACGGGGGCGAAGCCAAATACCATTCATCTGCACACGCTGCAATGTCACACAGCTGGTTCTATTTTGACAAAGTTTCCCTTTATATCCATTGTTTTGTGTGGCGATCAGCAGTGATGTGGTGGTTCGCTGTTACACTGTGATCTGTAGCCTATAGTTCGGCTTTAGCTTCTAACTATCTTTGTCTTTTTAACCTGTTGTTGCTGCTGAGTCAGTTTGACATCCTGGATATATCCTTCAAACACAGACTGTAGACCCCTCTGTCTGCTTCTCTCTGCAATCACTATTTAATTTTTACAGTGTGGCCTCCATGCTTACTCCGACAGCTTGTTGGACCATCACAAAGGGGCGGGGCTTAGCGAAAGGTCAGTTAACCCTTGACCCTCATGTCACTGGTCTGCCTACCTCTGATGGTAACACACTCATTCTTAGGGCTGTTGACTGTTTCTCAAAGCTGCTAACTGCATTCCTCTTGCCAAGTTACCCACAGCCAAAAAGAGAAAGTCGAACTGTTGCTACAACATGTTTTTAGCCTGTTTGTTTTCCCCACAGATATTGTCTCTAACTGGGGCCCTAAGTTCACCTCACATTTCTAGAAAGAGTAGGTGGAACCTGGGGTGTCAGTCCAGTGGGCAGACGGATCTCCTCCCACAACTCCTCTGCCTGGTCCATCTGGACATCTGCTGTGGGTAGAGTAAGCATGCAACACTCCAACCCTGTCACCAGCCGATCTCCATTCTTGTGCTGTGTTAACCACTACATTTACATGGACAAGACAGTTTTTGTTAAGACCTGTTCGTCAATGAGGGCCTGGTCAACACTTCTCCACACCTGTGACCACTACCAGAGGAGCGCCAACCTAATGCCCCATTCAACCTTCCTCTGAGGGTGGAGTCCAACATATTGGCTCCTTCACTTCCCTCCCTTTCACAATTTCCAAAGCTATCAACCTTGTGGCAGTCCGTCTTCGATTGCCCCCGTCCATGCAGTTCCACCCCACTTTCCACGTCTGTTAGCCCAGTAGCATATCTATCATTCCACTTCTATTCATTCCCTGCCAGATTATCTATTGTTCTTCTGCTTTAGCGTTCCAGCCATTTCCTCTCTGCCTGCCTTTTGGACTCTGCTCTCCTTGCCTCGTCTCCCCTGCCTGTCTGGTTTTGACTTTTGCCTTTCTTTTTGGCCTCGAGTAAACCTGAACTCTTTATTTCACAGGCCTGGTGTCAAACCTATTTTTTTTACCAAGCCTTTACAGTTTGGCTCACTCAAAGCATCATTGAGCTCACAAATAATACTTACTGAAATATAGAAAATAATTAACTTGAGCACAAGACTATTTGTGTATGGCAGTGCTTTTTTGGATGTGTCTTAAGTGTGATGGTGAGCAACCAAGGGGGAAATTGGAGAGGGCAAACAACAAAAACAAGAAATCATTTCCTGAGAAGTTATTTGAGTGGAATTACAATGTCTTGTTATTTTGCAAAATTATACTGTGTTTGCATAAAGAGCACACCACTTGGGAATTGCAGTGTGTGTCATGCAAATATTACCCTGTATACTCTATCCACCAGTTGCTGGATATAATTTGGAATATCTTGAACGCAATGAATACTGATTTATCAGTGACACTAAACTTTTATATCTTGCACGTTGCTAGAACCTGCCTGATTTGCCATAAAGAAAGGAGACCACACAGTAAAATTGTAACTGAATATGTTTTATTAACTCATACAGAATAACAAAACAACGCAGAATGCATTACAGAATGTGCAAGCCTGAAACACCAGTTGTTAAGTGTATTTATGGATGAGGGTGTGTGAGGCTGAAAACTAACCAAATATGCCATTAAGGGAGAGAGATATCACAAATCTAGCATCTTACCAGTATATGCACTTGGACCCCAAGATTGGATATTAAATTCATAGACAGACTGTTCTCCAACCTTACTCATAACCCTTTTTAAAGCCTATTTTCATACAGTAGCACAATCCATTGATTCCATCCATTATCTGTAATGGGAGCTGGAGCCTATCCCAGCTGATCTTTGGGCAAAGGCGGGGTGCAACAGGGAGAAGTTGCCAGACATTCACACTTGGGGGCAATTTAGAATCAATAATTAACCTAAATTGGGGTGGCATGGTGTTTAAAGCACGACTGTTCCAGGTTCTGAGCCTTCTGTGTCGAGTCTCTATGTTCTCCTCGTGCCAGTGTGGTTGTTTGTGTGTTTCCACACATACAAAATATCAAATATAATATGTTATGTATGTATAGCATTTTCAGTTTCTACAGTAAACCAGTTAAGACTGAGCAATCCATTTTTTTAAATCTCAATTTTCAAACTGCAAAAGCTGTGGTTCAATTAGTCTTGAAAACAAATTAATTACAATGTCTTACCAATACTCTAAAAGGTGAAAGCACTTACAACCATTTCAGGTTAACACCATAGCGTTGTTTTAAGATTTTAGCCTTGAAATAATATTAATAATAATGATAATGAACTTAATTTATATAGCACCTTTCATAAAAGAAATGCAGCACAAATTGCTTCACAATAAGGATATAATGGACATAAAACACAAGGCAATTCAATATAAAAGGACATTTAAAAACTGTTTAAAACATGGATTAAGTGATGCATAAAATCATAGAGTTGTAAAACTGTAAATCATAAAATCAAGCAAGATTTTAAAAGAGTTGCAGCAGCGTGACACATAAAAAGAAAGCGTTTCAGACCTGTGTCAGCAAAGTCCTAGCTAGTTAAAGGCTTAAGTGAACAGATACGGTTTTAGCTTTCTTTTAACAATATTTAGAGAGCTAGCTTCCCTGATATCTACAGGTAATGTGTTCCATAGCTTTGACAAAGGCTGCATCCCCAATCTTCTCCCGGCTGTTGCTGGGAACCTCCAATAAACCAGCAGCAGCTGATCGCAGTGTTCTTGGAGGCAAATAGTTAACAAGGTAGTTAGCAATATAGCTCAGTCCCAGCCCATGTAGGGCTTTGTATACAAGGAGATTAAGATCAATTCTAAATGTAATAGATTGCCTTGCCAGAGCAGCTCAGACTGGCCCGATGTGCCCTCTCCTCTTGGTTCTGGTTAATAGCCGTGCTGCAGAGTTTTGAATGAGCCAAAGTCTCTCAGTGGTGTTTTTTGAAAGGCTAGTAAGAAGTGCATTGTAGTAGTTGAGGAGGCTTGAAATAAAGGCCTGTATCAATTTCTCTGCATCTTTTTCATTTAGAAATGGTCGCACCTTTGCTATGTTTCTGAGGTGGGAAAAAAAAGTTGTTAATAGTTGTTAATCAGGAGGATTTGTGACTGAAAAGCATCTCGAGCTGTCAGTCTGCACAGAGCTGTCAACAGTTTAATTAGGACTTGTAAGATAGTAAAACTTTTTAATGCTATGATGTGTCAGAGGACTGACATTGAGGAATATTATATTAGTTATGAAGAAACACCTTTTTGGAGGTGGGTGGAAGGGCTGGTGTGTAGGATTTAGTGGCATCGAGTGATGAGAATACAGACCTGAAACCTGTTTCGTGTGCCAAGCGTGTAGGAGAAATACGGTGGCAGATGCGAATATGCAAACCACAAGTGTTTGGCTTGTCCACTCTGAGCTACTGTAGAACAACATGGCAGACTCCATGGGAGAGGACCCACTCCATATGTAGATATAAACTCATTCTAAGGGAACAAAAACACAACAATTCTTATTGTCAGGTGATTATAAACCAATGAAAACATACTAATGAATATTATACACCATCTCTGCCAACAGATGCTCCCACACACTGGACCTTTAAATGACAAAACTTCATCTACAGTTGAATACTTTGTTCCAATTGTTGTAAATTAAGCTTATAAGATAAGAAACTTTCAGGCACATTTGTCCTCAGTTAGCTGCAGCTAAAATGTTTCTGGTGTCTATCTGAATCTTAAATGCTTCATCAACCCGGGGAGCTGCAGGGGGGCATTTACTACATGCCCATTTATACTTTTAAATGCCAGCTGAATGCTTCAATAAAATGTTGGGATATAAATTCACATACTGCAAGCCATTTAATTGAAGAGAACTATTAAAGATCTTCAGTGCATTGGGATAGGAAAAGTAATGGCAGCCCACAGGGGAGATAACTTTGACAGGAAAGTACTCCACAGAGAGGCTCTCTGGATATACAGGCTCAATTCTGTGTCACCAGGAGGCCTCAATGAGGAATCACATTTACTGCTTTCTTCCAGACCAGTGTTTCATGATTGAATCTCATGATGAAAACCCTGAATATTCTAATATATGGGCACACTGATCAGTGTTGTCTCTGCCTGGCATTGGCATGACAGACTCGTCTTAGTGGGAAACAGGTGTTTCTAATATCATTAATGATGGCTCTGTTCATTTGAAGTGTCCCAGTAAGCCATGACAGTGAGCCAGCACGCACAAACCAGTGCCTTGGAACCTGCACACCTGAATGGAATTTATCCATTACTAATTGCACATTTTCTTCTCTTGCTATAATATGTCAAAATGTCTGCTGTGAAAAGGACCCACTGGCACATTTCTTTGGAAATCTGCTTTACCTGCTTTATTTCTATGACAGATTTAATTACTCTTTCTCACCTGATCCTACCTGTTTAATCAGGGTTACAAACTACTGAGCCTGCAGATTTAGGGAGGCTTTAGCCAAATGTTTGTACGTGCTATTCCTCTGCATTCCAAATTAATGCATAACCAGCATACATGAAATTCAACCATAACGTTTTATGTGGTTGAACCTGCGTGTTTGCCTCTACTTGGACATGGAACAAATGAAAGCGTTCTGTAATCTAATGGGAAATTTTTCTTCTTTATGGGTTGTCAGAATTAATCTTGTCTCAAATTGCCATGTTTGCAGGTTATTTATTTATTTATCTTACCTGGTACATGATGTTTAACCCCAAATTACTTACTGTGTTTGAACAAACTCGATAATGCTAGATTTCAGAGCTGCCAAAGACCATTAAAACCATATATTCAAATATATGTTTTCAGGTTTACATATGTATTTTGTGTGTTTCTGACTCTCTCAGGGAGTTTGAGTCATGAATTTAAAGGAACAGTGTGTAGGATTTAATTTAATGGCATCAAGTGGTGATGATTGCAGATTGAATCCAGCTGAAACTTCTCCAGTGTGCCAAGCATTTAGGATGTCTTCGGTGTTCATTAGTCAGGAGGATTTTACTGGGAGCCAAATTATCTGCAGAAGTCTCCTTCTCTCCAAAACACGGACCAAGTGATTAAATCCAGATCCGATTTCATGTTATAAATCAGTGTTTCTCTGAAGCTGTTCAGCTCACCATGGACAGGCTGCTAGTCAAGCACCTGCTAATGTGTGCTCACTTTTTTTTCTCTAATGACTTAAGAGCCAGACGTTTGAGAGGTTTTTACCATGAGCCAAATTTTCCGCAGAGGTCTCTTATCAACCAAAACAGGGACCTGAGGCCTGCACTATGAAGCCAGTTCAATTTACCTGGGATGTCTTCTCATCATCAGGCTTTACTAACCCTAACATTGGCCATCTGGATAACCGGTGCTACAAAGCTGGTTATCAGTTAGTTCAGTCAACTCTGGGTTTTCCTATCCAGCAACGAGTGTGTTCATGTGAAAGAGGCAGGTGTGTAGTGTGAGGTAGGCTACTTCATATCACATGAGATGAAACAGTATCGAAAGTGTCAGCGACTGTAAGGCAGTAAAATGTCAGTAGCATGGGACATAAACAATACTCTGTAATCTTACAATGGAAAGTGCTCAGATATTGAAAATACTATCCAAAAATTCATCATCGGTTAAGACTTAAATTACGTATCACTAGTAATGTCACACTATGTGTGACATTAGTGTATTTTTGTGAGTATTTTTTGCTATTTAGTTGGATAATGATGAAACTACTCTGAATATATCACATAAAACACTTTAAAGTCACACCAGACTGTTTCTGCTACTGAAGTAAAGGGTGCTCTAATTAATGACTGATGAGGTCTCTCTGAACGAAATGTTGCATTTGTAATAATGGGAGCCAATTAACAGTGCGTGGGTTATTTCTCTAAAAAATTTTTTATTTTTTTCTAGTTCTCACGACACATGTATCTCATGTTATTTTGAGCTGCAGTGATGGAATCAGAGTGTAAAATAGCAACACTGTCACTTACGGACTAAAATAAACTTTGCATAAGTTTAAATACAGCTAAAATCAAGTGTTTAGTGTTGTAAACGATCTCTCCATTTGTGAGAAGCTCTGTTTTAAAACCAGTGGAAATAGAGCCCCATAGAAATGATTCTACTGACCTATAACACTATATAGGCTACTGATTTTTTACCTGACACTCTGGACATTTGTCCAGGGATACTTTTTTCTTTAGTGATGTGATTGGTGTTGACGGGGCTGTGATCCGATACCCTGAAGTTAACCTGCTCCAGAGCAAATTAGCTGTTCAGCACACCACGGTGATTTGTCCCAGTAAAAAGAGAACTAGCTTCGTAGTACTGAAAACCCAGAGTTAACCCTGAAGTTACCTTGCTAACTCCAAATCCGGCTTCCTAGTTCAGGCCTCTGGTGATTTAAACTGGTAAAAACACTGGAGGAAGCAGTTTCACGTTCAAAAATCTGTGTTTTTCGAGAGGCTGCTAACTATGTTGGCTGATGTGAAAATGCAATGAGGACCGGCTCCCTATGTAGATAAAAACAGTTTAATCTAAGGAAATGAAACTATGATGATTCTTACTGACACAGCTATATTGTATGCTACATATTTATTATGTTATATTCAGAGTTGGGTGTAACGCGTTACAAAGTAATGCGTTAGAGTACTTTGATTACTTTTTGCAGTAACGAGTAACCTAACACGTTAGTTTGCTGTTTGAGTAATCAGATACTTAAGTACATTTTCAAACAAGACATCAGTTACTTTTAGAACGCTCCGAAACAGCAACGGCTGTCATTTGGTTCTAATAATGGAGATAACGTCAAACCTATCAGTCTGAAAGAAGCCACGGAGCTTGTGGCTCGCTACATGGTCAGAGAAATGCTGCCGTTGTCTATGGTGGAGTCTAAACAGGTGGAGTAGGACTCGCTGACAGACATATTTCAGACTCAGGATTTCCATTATGCCTGGTACACGCTACACGCTGGTACTCACCAATTATCCCCGGTCGTCTTTTACGGCGTGTGTGATGTCGTCAGGTTATTCTTGTCCTATTTTTATTACTTTCACTATTATTTGAGTCACTGTGTCTGTTCATGTGCCAGCCGACATGTTGTTGTAGTCACCTAAAAGCGTCAGCAGATGGCAGGAGCTACATTTGAAGCGCCATACGTAAACTGTCAAGCTACTGTATCTTCCACAGGAAGTTTTGACAAATGTTTAAATCCTATTTAGAAAATGGAGGAATTCTCTCAGCCGAGGTTATAAGGGGCTTTTAATGTGAAACAAGTGTTGAGTTTGAAATGACGGTGCGATATGTTAACTTTACAAAGACAGCGGAGTGGATAAAAAGTAAATATATAAACACACAGAGGGATTAATAAATAACGGACCGTCTATAATGTAGTTTGTTTCAAATGAAGCTGGGAGTCTCTGCAGTTGTGGTGAGTAAAAGCCCCGCCGCTATTTGTTAATGTTATTACTTTATGTCCGACCGTGAGGATGTACCATTGTTTGCTAGCTTGATGCTAATGACAGTAACATTAACTCAGCGGGTTGACAAAGTGCCTCTGCTGTTTCACACCATCATTTCCCCCTTTTACTCTGTGTGGTAACATCCCTAGAGGAAATATTAAAAATGCTGGGGTGTTGTTGTCATACAGTTGTCTACGGCAGCAGATCGTTCTGTGTTTCTACTGGTCAAAGTGACGGCTGTGATGGGAGAATTGGATCTCAGTGAAGGGCAAGTGGTCCATAACTTTAATTTTGGAGACAAAAAAATGTAGGCTTAGCGCCCTGTGGTCCATTGCCTGATAGGAAATGTAGAATACTCAAAAGTACTTGAGTTACTTTTCTCAGGGAGTAACGTTGGAAGTACTTTTAAAGTAACTGAGTTACTTTACTCAGGGAGTAACGCAGTAAAGTAACTGGTTACTTTTTAAAAAAGTAATGCAGTAACGTACTTTGATTACTTTTAAAGTAACCCTTACCCAACACTGGTTATATTGTTCTTTCAAAATAGCTTTGTTATATTTGTATTGTAACTTTCCTATTCCATATTTATGTTCTTGAGTTTCACAGTACTTTACCTTGTTATTATTTCCTCTTAATACGTTTATTGTATGTTTAATTTGTACGGCAAAAACCTACTTGGTAGTAAATATTGTTCTGTTCCTTATTTTCAGGTGATTATACACTAAAGAAAACGTACTTACAATATTAAATTCTATTTATGCCAATATATCCCCCTGAATCCTACACACTGGACCCCTGCGGTTCACTGTATGAGTTTTGTTTTCAATACATCATATTACTAAGCTAAGATTTGTGGCCTCAACAACACAGTAGCTGACTATGCTGTTGTGGTTTTATTCTTGTCCTACAACTGCAGTGTAAGCCCCCCGCCCCCAGATCTATGTGAGTCATTATGCATGTGATATGGGGATATGGTTACATATGTCAGTGTGTCACAACCACCACTAATAACACTCCGCACGTGGCATTGTGGGAAGCCTTCCTTTCATACTGTTTCAGAGGAATGTGGATTTTGAATTCAAAGGGTGACGCTTCTGTGGGGGTTCTCAGTTTGTTAACTTTGGGTCTTGGCCCTCTAAATGTCTGCACACAACCATGGTTGTTATATTCATGGCAATTGTTTAAGCGATGGTAACACTGATGATGAAACTCTGGGAAACTTCTGTAAAAGACTGCTGTGGAAGACCAGCAGCAGGACTGCGCTTCAGGCTGAGCGGAGAGTTGCCAGATGAGTCCCAGAAAAAGACGAAGTCAACTTGTTGATGCATGCACACACACACACACACACACACACACTCGCCAACACTTCACTGCACACTGCACATTACTTTGTGATTAACCTCAGTGTGACCATTCAACGCCAGGCTGGGGGTGAAACCACGGCTGCAGGGACAGCCAAAGTTGTGCAATGTTTTCAGGTATTTCAGCAGTTTTGCTTCTTACATATATCATGTGCTCTACTCTGCAATAAAAAATACAAAGGGGCTGTTAGCTTAATTCAGTTAATTGGCATACCCGGACTCACCTCCTCTTGAACTTGGCCCCCGATCGATAGCTATTGTTATGATCATGTTCAGATGGGCATTGTCATAACAAAGAGGTCAGATGTATGTATTGTGGCTTTCCATTTATTATGAATTGTTGCTCTGGAGCCCTGCTGTCGAATTAGCTATTGATTAGGAAGAGCTGGTGGTAGCTGGGTTTGATTATTCATGTGAGGACTTACCTGGGCTCAATCGATACGGCCCCAAGGATGGGAACCGCACACATGCTCATGCACGTCGATATAGGCATGCACACACATGCAGGCACACTGAGAAAAAAAGGAACCACTGCAATATATCAAGTTTAAACATAATAGTTGTCTCATTTTAATTGAGTAAATAAACTGTCTTCTGTTTTAGATTTCATGATCGTACAAATTTATGATTAATAAAGGAGGACATGTAAAGAAAAGTTTTTGGTTTGCATTTTATATAGTACTGGTAATGAACTGAATGAAGTAGTTTATTGCATCATTTTGTTTTCTAATTCTACAGTATGCAATCTTGCACTCTGTAGAAAGAAAACATGTCAAAACAGCAGCAGGATGCTTGCAATTAACAACTGAGGAGGCACCGTCGCATTTCTTTAGACAGAACTGCGCTAAATAGCTAAAACCTGGCTCATATTCTATTTGTCATTGACAAAAAATAACAAACCTGACAAGTTGAGTAAACAACAACACAATAGAAACACAAAACAAGAGCCTATTACCTGTGGAAGATTTTGTGCTTGTTTCTCCGGTGCCAGTGGAATGGTAATGGATGGACAATGATGGCAATGGAAGCAATCTCCTCATCGTAAATGAATGTACATCTGCTGGATTGTTTTCCCCAAAGAAATCAAGAGGAAAAACCCCATCAATTAGCAGGCACACACAGAGGCACGGTGTGATGTGAATGACAATAATCAAGGCTTCCTCCTCTTCCTCCTCCTCCTTCTTTTCCTCCACCACCCAGCCGACGTCAAGCATCCAGCTGGTAAAGCAATCTGAAAACGAGGGCCCATCAACCATGCATTCCCTCTCACATAGAGAGAAAAAAAGTGCTTACTAATAAGTGTAGCAATGCATTTCAGCTTTGTTCTCCCCTGTGGATGCAAGTGTATGTGTGTTAATTTGTGAGTACGTGTGCAGTATGTTTGTTCCCATGCTTGATTGTATTAATATTAGGACTCAAAAAAAACCGTTTGATGCTTATGCCAGAGCAATCAGCGAATACGACTCTTGAGTTCAGTGGGGGGTCGATGTATGGAAATATGAGACCTCGCTGTGTGTGTGTTTCTCTCCCTGTCTCACTCTGTGTATGTGTATCCAAATGATAAAATGGGCACACGGAGCAGCAGGTGAGTCTACTCCCACCTGAGGACCCTGCGGTGAGGTTCCAGATTTGGCTAAGGAAAAGCAGAAGGCCTTATCAAAAACCCCCGGAACAACAAAAACCTCAGCTGCACAAAGGACTCCTCAGAGAGAAGACGAAGCTCTCATTTAAAGAGACGACTGCTGCATCTGTTTCCACTGTTTGTTCTAATTCCACACAACATGAGGCTCTAACAGTATTTTTTTTTTTCCACTGCGAGAAACTGGATAGAAATAGAAAAACATACAGCGTTTCCCCAAATGCCACATTAGTCTCTCTAGCTTTGTCATGTGACAAATACATTATACTGTGTGCACACTGACAGATGAGGTACAACAAAGATCTAATGCAAATGAATATGTATAGAGACTGCGTTTATGCTAATCTGTTGCATTACTTAAAGGTGATGGAGCTGACATGAGTGGTAAATTCTTTGTGGCACCCAAATCCTCGTTTTCACATGTATCAAAATGTTTTTGCCTCCTGCTCGGATGCTTTTAAAAAGTATTTTGTTAATGTGATGCAAAGCTCAATTTAGTCAAATTCACTTTTTTTTCCCCTAAAAAATAGCTTTGAGGAAATAAAATAGAAAGTGAAAATGCAAAACCTACATCAGAAGTTCAAGACATGTTTTGTTGCTTTGCGTTCGCTCCCTATTGTTGCACCATGAGCTCGGGAAATATTTAATCCGATACACAGGTTCATGGAATGTATTTTTATGCAGCAAGTACAGTATGATGAGAGTGCATTGAATTCTGTGCTGCTTCTCTGTTAATTCTCGCATTATTATACACCTTCTGCTGAAAGTAGAGGCTACAGCATCTTGAACAGATTAGAAAATCAAAGTAAAGGCAAAATCATAGAAGTCCATGCTCTTTAGCTTTTAAAGGGTGGCTCCATTATTTTTATATACATTTATTTTCTGGGGTTTTATATCATTCTGTAGCTTTCCACTAGTGTTCCTGATGTACTACAATCCAAAATTGTACCCATACTGCTATACAGTATGCCATGAAAGATTTAGTATGTCTCAATACATAGTATGTCAAATGCTAATGTCAAAAACACCAGAATGTTCTACTACATCCAGTCAGAGTTTGCAGAATGGAAACCAGCATGTAATAATAGAAATATTAATTGTTTGTTTTTACCTTCATGGTAATGGATATATGAGTAAGACAGTCAAAGTTCAGGGCGTTATGTTATGAGGAAGTTCTATGTCCTGATTGTGGTCATACTGCATGCAACAGTATGTATTTGTAAAGAGCAGCTGCAGTACCTACTAAAAGTAAAAAGAAAAAGTATGCGATTCAGTATGCACCCACTGTCTCTGTGTGTTTGCTGGGTGTGGCCTCCTGGTTCTCTCCTCCTGACAATCCCTCTGATTGCCAGCAGCTGCTGAACCTGCACACCTGAGCACCATCAACAATCAAGCCACTGCAGTATCAGACACCCAGACTCTGCCAGATTGTTCTGTCTCCTCTGCGGTGCAGATGTTAAGGCCACATTTTGAGTTTTTTGACATTTTGTCTTTTTGTGCTTCTTGGACCTCACTTCACACTTTGTTCTGTGTCTCAGGTTCACCATGCCAGCTTCAACTATAACCAGCTACTTTCAGCCTCATTCTTGTCCTCTGCCTCCGGATTTGGACTGCTCTAACATCAGTCCTTGAGCCTGCTTTGCCTCCCCATTCCCAGCCCACCTCAGCCATCATTTCACTCAAGCTTTCAGCCCCCCATCTTCAAACTACAATAAGCTGCTCTTAAACATTCCCAGTAGCCTGGTTGTGTTTGCATTTGGGTCCTTAGTTGAACTGTCACAACACAAACAAACTAAATGAAGTAGGTAGTGGTAGACTGGCAACTTTCTGTGCTCTGAGGTTAAATTGATGTTTTTGTCAATGTAGTGTGGTGACTTTGAAGTTGGCATGGATAATGGCTGCAGTTACCTGTCGGAAAGGGTTGTCTGTCTGCAAGGTTAAGATGCAATATAATCTAAATATAGCATAAACTTAAACTGATGATGTTGTTTTTTAATGAGATCCTTCGATTAGAAAGCTAAAATACATTTTACTGCTGCTCCCATCCACAGTGACCAGACATCTTTGACAAAAACAGTAATTTTACTCTGAGGAACACCGAGTTATTGGTTAATGCTGCCTCTGATTGGTTAGTAGTTTGTTTTATTGTGTGACTTTCAGGACCAAAGTAGGCTACATTGCTTAGCTTATGTGCCCCGGTACACTGACTGTAGAGCTATTAATGTGTTTATACAGTACATACGCTATATAATGTTGAATCTCAATGTGTCTCTACCTGGTTAAATAAAGGTTTAATAGCAACATTTTCCATTTCCATGCCCAAATGTTGAAGCTAACACTTTTGTCACTCTCCATGCACTATTACAAAATACAGGCATGGGTACCACATTTTCAAAAACGGGCCCCTCATCCACACCCAAGTAATCATGTTTCCTCTTATATTTTGTATCTACTTGTACTTGTATCTACTGTTAGGTCCTTATTTTGAAAATCAGATGAAGTCATGTGTGTCCTGGGCCTAAAATATGACCTCCAGTGAATGATTAGAGAAAAGTAAAATCAAACACTGATTGACTGAGGAAGTTACTGCAAGGTATTAAATCATAAGATTAAATCAGGAGTGAATAAATTATTTGTTTCTTCATTTATTCATTCAATCTGGAGGCTACTTCAATCAAATATTGGTCAGATTGTGTGCAGACCTGAAATAGTGTAAAGAGTATATGGCTGTCAACTCTCAGTTTTCCAGTTATACCCAATTAATGCAATTGTGTGCTACTGTTTAGGGACCCTGGCATGCAGAAATATTTAAATACACCATTTTGAAAAGTGGCAATATACTAATATACTTTAGAGCATTATTTGGCCTTGCTGGACTTGCTTGCGTTTCTTGAAGACGTTTCACCTCTCATCCAAGTAGCTTCTTCAGTTCTAAATGACTGGCACAAAGTTGCAGGCTTTAAACCCTATGTGAGTCGTAGGGGTCACGTGAACTCTTAGTTTCAGAGTCGTTAAGGTCACAATGTGAGTCGTTGACCCACCTGGCCACCATGTGAGTCGTTAGGGCCAGGTGGGACATTTAGTCATTCAGAACTGAAGAAGCCTCTTGGATGAGAGGCGAAACGTCTTCAAGAAACACAAGCAAGTCCAGTTGCCTACAATATAGCACTTACGATTACCATGACCTGGATGACTAAGAATCTTCACCGACATTATTTGGCCAACTGTCCGACAACTTAGCCTGACATCGTTGGCACCAATGCATGCCTTAGGTCTTCTAGCTTAATATGACACCTGTGTCTTCACTGTAGCTTTAAAACAGAGCCCACTACAGCAGGTTTTCATTTCCTAAAAATTACTCTGCCTCACTTCTCACCTTCAGCTTCACCTGCTGCTTCTTCACATTTTTTGTCAGACATTTGACCATTGCTTCTCCTCTCTTTTCATGTTCTTGTTCTATCTGTACCATGACTTTTCCTTTGGGAGCTCCCCATTTTTGGTGAAGCATTCTGACTTTGTTAGGCAGGCTGCAGTCCACCTCACATGTTTATATTGGTGGCACTTGTGAATTCTGTGCATTGCACATCTGACCCATATCAGATGGATAAATTACATTTATTTATCATATACATACATATAACTTGTATTGTCAGTGATTTAAGTCAGTAAGTAAATTGTTGTACTTCATCCCTTTTAAGGTTCAACCACAGACCTTGGTCTCAAGCCCCCTCTTGGCCATGGGCGAGCCTGCCAATGACACCGCTTTTCGATAAAGACTCAGTGAGCGTTTCCATTTGAAAACATGGGAAAGAACGCAGATGGACCCGCCCTTTAAGTGGTTTGAAAGTAGACAAGGAACTTTGATAATGATTTTGTGATAGGTGAGGACACGTAGCACAGCAACAGCGATCAGACGACAAACTCTGCTGAATTCTTTTCACCCCTTCCCTTCCTTTCCTTGTCAGGGAGTAGTTATACGTTTTCATCTCTAATGTCATACTTCCGAACAAATAGTCATCCTTTCCTTTGAAGTGCTGCATATTTTGTCCTTTCCCTCACTGAAACATACACTCAGTATCTTCTTGGCAATTCTTGACGCACAACGCAACACCCAAGGTCAGTTTGGTCTCCCTGGCAACAGTGCAATACATTTGGCGCATTGTCAGGCTATTTAATCAGGACTGGCTCTCTGCGTGTCAGTTGAACATGGACATTCCTTTTATCTCTAAAAGTGCTGAGTGAGGCGGACACCCCTCCCGAAAAGAGCAAGGGATGGAGAAGGGGACGAGGTGTGTTTTTGAAAGGAGGAGAAGGAGAAAGTGAGAGCGAGGATCTTATAGAGCTTCACTGGCGTGGCTGTTAGAAGTCCTTGATGATGCCTTTGTATTGATCAGGCTGTACCATGGTCACCCACAGTAAATCTATTCACAGATGACCGCTGCAGCTGAAATGCTTTTGGAAATAGGACAGCGAGAAGAATAAACAGAAACATTCCGCCAACTGATTTTCAATCCACTTAACCTCGCCACTTCTCATTGCAACAATAAGAGGGCAGGAGAAAGGGACAGAGAAACAACGGATGGGAGGGAGGGGGAGATGGGGGGGGGGGGGTAATTTTGCATCTCATCTGTTGACAGTCAAGCATGTTGTTATCATTGTGTGCTGCCCTCTAGTTTATCTCCCTCTAGAAGATAGTGGCGCGCTCCTCGTGACTATAGGGCCAGACAACCAATTATCTATGTGCCCTCTATCAGATGTGATTTATATCACTAGGCTGTCCCTACTCTGCTGTCCCCTCTTCGCCTGTGATCAATCATTCCCTGCACAAACACAAAACAGGCCTTTAACAAATATACAGTTAATGTTCTGAATTGCCTGCAAAGGAGACTGAAGATATTAATCAGCTCAGATCTTTACAGAAATAAGGCAACACTGACATTGAGAGGGAGCACAAGGTGGAGGCAAAGTAGGGTTGATACTCTAAATGTTGCCTCCTGTGTCAAAAAGCTTCATTTGAATTTCATTTTAGCAAAATGAATACACTTGGAGGCCCTGTCATGTTAGTCTCTTCACAGTTATACCAACCCAATGAAGCCGTAATCTTTTAGTTTTCAGACTTGGTTGATTTAACACAAGTGTGTTTTACGGCTACAGATCCCAGAGTTCTGTTGGACATGACAGGTGTATTGACACCTGTGTTCTGGTGTCGGAAATGCAACAGAAGAGCAATTTGTGTATCTGTTTACAACGCAGCCAAATAAGCCGTGGGGTGAGAGGATTCATTGCTTTGCGCTGTTTTAATAAAAGATAAAATCAATAATTGCCATTTTTTTTCATCAGGCCGTTAGCAAAAACTGGCTGCAGTAGTAGCCTTTCGCCCGCAGCTCTTTATTTAACAGCTCACTGTTTTCTCTTATTACGTTAATCCCTTTAATATAATACATGATCCACTGGCAATAATTGCCAAGAATGCCCATGTCTTGTTTAGCAGATGCATCAGCAAAGAGCTAACCTGACAAATACACTGCGTTTCCTTAGGCCGTCTCCAAAGAAAAGACAACCCGTGGTTTTCCAGTTTACAGCTTAATGTGAAGCAGCACCAGCAGAAAGTATTTGGTTTGCAGTAGCAGTAGCTTAAATAAACTCTGATACAGCTGAGAACTAGTTAAAGGAGCAGTGTGTAGGATTTAGTGGCATCTACTATTAAAGTTGCATGAAGAGCAAGAAAGGCCACATAATGTGGGTAGGAGTGGTGGTGGATGGGTCAAACAAACACATGACTTTCACCTGGGAGCCCGTTGTTTGTGTCCCATAAGAAACCAGAAGTCCATTGAGTTATTTTAACAACAACGTAATGTGCTAGTATGTGATATTTGTGAGATTTTAGCACGCTTATAAGCTTAGTGCAAGCTACACTGTCTGACATGGATCTAATAAACTTTGGTACGATATTAAGTTTGATGTATGCAGATTGTACGATGACAGTGCCTACTGAATCGCTATGTATGATGCATTAGCTTCCCATACTGTGTGCAGGGACTCACACTATTAAATAACCAACAGTTTTGTGGGCACTATACACTACAGTGTGTCTGTGTATCAGTTTGCTAGCTGCTAGGTTGCTCACCTGGCAGCTGCAATTTCGCTGCTATTTCCCTCCATGCTTCATCCATTCTAAGAGCTGGAGGACACATCATACAGGCAAGGCTTCTGCTGCCACAACCAAACAAGTTTTTCCTCTTTGCTGGAACCTTACACATTTCTTCGAGCAAGTTTTGCCTCCATGACAAGCTGCTATCCATTTGTTTATTTGGGTTTAGCAACAGTGCATCATTTCATGCTGCATTTCTATTGGTTGGTTAGAAGACGTAGGTCGTAAAAGCAGTAACACAGTGTGATGGTCATCCCAAATTTCTGACACTGTTATAATTTTATCCCAGGCTGTCTTTGGCCATCCTTGAACCTCTCTTACCGTGTGACGTATGACCACCGTTTTAGAGCTGCAATCAAAGATATTGCCACGTTTCTTTCATGATGGTCATCTTTTGTCTAGGACAACAAAAATCGCACAGTGCATACCGGGCTCAAGGAGCTTAAATTGGCACTCCATCCTGGAGCATCCAAAACTGATGCATGAGGGGGACCGATTGTGTCATGTTTTGATGTGTAGGACCACTTACCAAGCGTTGATATTGGGATGACTGAGAAAACTAGTACATGCCTGCATTGTTATCTGAGACTCCCTTGTGTGTGTGTGCAAAGGCAAATTTTATCTTTCTTTAAGAATCTGGCAGCCTAGTTCAAGTCCAGCTGGGAACCTTTGTTGCGTGTCATACTATTCTCTCCAAACCCATCCCACCTTCCAGCTTCTTCACTTTCACTATCCAATAAAGGCAAAATAAGAATTAATACAATTTTAACAGAATAAAAATCTCACATGTGCAATAACTGATTTTTTGGCCTCTTGGGGGCAGCAGAAACAAGCTTTAAAGAAAACCTGAGCAAATTGTCATCTTGGTGGGCTTGTTAGCAAATAGTTGCATATTTACACATTAAGCAGTTATGGAGCACATTAACATTCTTTTGGAGTTGTGGCCACCTGGTCAATCCAGTATTTAATCTCTTTTTAATTTTTATTTTTTAGTCTCCACCAGCTCCTGCGGGAAATATCTGGCTCTTTAGCTGCTAAATGTTCACCAGATAAGGATTATATCTTGAATATTTATGTATGCGTTATTGGATGATCTTTGATGGTTATCCATTCATACTATGCAAATTCATGAAATCTCCATTACGTATTTGGAAATAGCATAATATATGTCATTATTTTGTGCTTTTCTATGCCTAACGAAGCTATAATTGTTTCAGCATTCCAATTAGAAGGCTTAAGAGGAAAACTTGATACACTCCATCTGTTAACACAGAGTTAACACCAACACAGTTGAGAGCTTAAGTCTGAGGCAGTGCTGTGCTAAAATCTACACCACTCGACTATCTGATGAATGCGAATCACTTGGTCTTGGCCTCTGGACACTTTTGAGAGCCCACTAGACTCCATAAAGCCTTTGCAGCGGCATAGGTATAGAGAAAACAACTCCCATATGTATTTTTGTTATTGTGAGAATGTTGTGAATATTTCAGGATCATGAGGTGATCAATACCAGAAGGCTGGCTGGTTAATGATGTAGAACCTGAGCGTCGTCTGAGAGAGCAGAGATGGGTAGGCTCAGGTTTTTTGGACTCTCCTCTTTCATTAAAGACGTGATCAGTAAGCACAACATGTCTCTCACCCAAGGGCACCGTTTTAAGAAGCTTCATACCAAAGAAACTTTTCTCACTCTTAAACTATAGTATATACAGTAAATGCAACTGTATGCACGTGGAAGGAGTGGAAGGAATGACTGCATGACTAAACTGAATTTCCTGTTTCCTGTTGTTTTTTTCTTTTAGGTAAATAGGTCACAGGCTACAGGACGGGGTGTGCCTGATGAAAGCATTGCCTGAGTTGACTCTTGCTGGTGAAGCCCAGGTTTTGCTGCTCCAGTATTGAACGAGACAGTTAAGCACCAAACTGTTCGCTGCTTATTACAGATTACTGTATGTGCTTGTTTAAGGACCAGGGAATGGTTCTGTATTGTTGACACACTTCTGATTTGATCCTGTTAAAATACACACACAAAAAGTGCACTCAACCACGAGGCAAAACACAGTGTGAGATGCCTTGCAAGACTTTCATGAGTTTTATGTTTGAAAACAACTTTTTTAATTTTCTCCACTCCGCTCTTCCAGAGATCTCTTTCTGCCTCACGCTGCCTCCCATTTTTTCCCTTCAGCCTCACGCTTTTGCCACTGAACACGACTGCCAGCCAAGAGGATTGACAGCACTATACTCTCTATTAAAACAAAGTTTCTGCTGATAAAAAACAGTCACGCTCACCCGCCCCCACACCAATACAATGGTCAGACTCTGAGTTCTTCTCCGTTTGAAGTGACAGAGGAAATCTGGATAATTGTATGATTGATTCTCTTGTGTTCTTCCTCCACTTCACTGAGCAGGCTTTATTTAGGAACTGAAGAGGGGGAGAAATCTTGAGATACAAGATTCTCGAGCCTGCAGAGACTTACATGTGAGCTGCATGCACACTTAAATGCACCCACACACACATAAACCCACCAACTATTTTTGGAGTATGGTTGCGCATTGTTGAATGTGTTTGTATGTGTGTGTGTGTGTGTGTGTGTGTGTGTGTGCGCGTGCATCAATGAGTCAACTGACTCTTTCTTTGCCCTTTGTCTCTCTGCCACTTCCACCTCAGAAAGCCAAGGAAGATCACATTAAGTGGGGCTGCTGTTGCGTAGCTGCATTTGGCTGAGTGCTGAGGGAGATATGGGGCAAGGCATTACTCTAAGTCTGTCCCTACAGGCTTCAGCCGATCCAGAAACAACAAGGCCAGTGTAATTCACGGAGCCAGACATCCTCACTTCAGTGATTCAGGGCCTGTTATAAGCTCATGTTCTTTTTTGAGAGGGGGCATTGTCACATATTGAACATGTTTGTGAGTGTCAATGTGTGGCCATCAATATCTTTGTGTGAACAGGGTGATTATAGATTTTAGATTATTTTTTCTTATGTTATATTCATTCTTTATTCTACCATTTGGATGATTGGTTGACAAAAGAGTAAGTAAAGAAAACAATGAATAGCATCTGTCTAGAATGTTATGGGCATTATTGGAAGTCATCAGCATTATGGATATGGGTTAGGAGGGTCCTGCTACACCAACTAGTAGGTTCAGATTGCTGTTACTAGAGTATTAACTGCCCATTCATACTGTATAGGGAGCAGTTTTTTTTTTCACTTTCATAAGGTTTAGGCAACGATACTACATGGGTAGGTTTATAAATCATAATTTTGCTTTAAACAGGTATGTTTCATCATGCGACTTACTTCACAAAACACCAACACATAGTTATAATAACTCAATATTGACTTTTGGTTTCACACAGGACACAAACCCCAGTCTCATGTGTGAAAGTCCTGTATGTGTTTTCGCTCCTATATCAACCACCTCCTTATTTTTGCGGCATAGCAATGCATACAGCTGCTAATAGATGCTGATAATGATGTTCTGATCCTAGTTGGAGTATAGTAGAACCCTTATAACCCATACCTACGGCACTGATAATGCCCATTTAATCAAGTGATAACATTCAAACATGTTGTGGAAATACCATCTTGTTCTAATTCCCAGGAAGTCAAATACAGATGCTTTGTCACACCCCTCGGCATCTGATAACAACACACAAGGCACCTTATAGTGTCTCTATGTGATGTACAGCCCCTCTCTCTCTCTTGAAAAAAATAAAGTGTTTATTTTGGGTGGTAACACGTTATGTGACATTGTAAATGTATTAATATTACCCGAAATCCTCTTGGTAACCCATTATATTACTTCGTACTGCTAAGAAGTAATATAACATAATACATCCAACACTGGTTGTGAATCAGTCGCAGATAGGATTAGGCAACAAAAAACTTGGTTAGGTTAAGAAATAAGATCATGTTTTCGGTTAAAATAAGTATGTTTGTTACGCAAGGCAAGATAACATAAATACATCGCTATGTAAATGACTCAACTTTTTGTAAAAACCACGTTGACTTTTGGTTTCACATGGGCCAAAGGTACGTAAGTTATGAAACATTACATTAAAACATTACATTAAGCCTTTTGGTTTCACATGGGAAACCAATATGTGATTATTTTACCCATCCACCTCCCCTCCCTCACGCCTTACGCAGATGTTCTCACTCTTTATAACTGTCATTTGCTCTTAGCGTCAAGTATCGGAGATGGGTTTGCACTGAAATTATTTTAAAGTCTGGTGTGTCTCATAAAGATGCTAAAGGGTGCTTTCGGCGTCGATATCACACACCTAGGTACATTTCAAATCTGTGATATTTGACAACCTGGGAGTGAGAACAGCTGGAATACTGTAATTGGGTATAAATGCCATGTAGCAGCTCCAAGTCTTGTAATATTATAACATGTTAGCATATTTCACTTCTGTTAACAAATCAAACACTTCAAAACAGCTGATGTTCCTGTCCTAAATCATTATGTTCATAGTGTCCAACTGATTTGTTGCTGATTGTCGTGAAGGTCTTATCTAATATGAGCCTGTCAGGGGCAGATTCCAAAACAGAAAGAGAGGACGAGAAGAAAGGAAATGAAAGCAAGAGAGTTGACATGCTGCGGAACACTGGAAAAACTCCTTTTGTGAAAACTGTGATGAAGCATGAATAATAACCCTCATCCCTGAAGTCGTACAGTTTAGTTTTGGTCTGCCTTTACATGTTACCCTAAAGGAACTGAAACAAATGCTGAAATTTGAGCCATCACTGTAAGGTTGAGGACGCCAGGTTCAGCTATCACCATCCCCAGCTTGAGAGTGACACAGCAGAAGACGAGTCAAGGATGGCTGGCATCCTTAGACACTGGCAACGTTACTCAGTTGGTAATTTGTAGCTAGTATATGATACATGAAAGAGGAAGTAAATATGTCAGTTTCAATGTTACAAGTTAATTTGGTCTGAAATGACTGAAATAATTGTTTAATCCACTGTGCAAAAGAAGCAATCCTGAACTTCAAAAGTGGGGATGCAAGGGGTGGCAGGACCTGTGAACTGAAGGTCATTAATTCATGTGCACAGTCTGGGAAAATGTTAGAGCATAGAGTCAAGGCAGTGCACCTACACTCCCACCTGCTCCAGAGTGTGCAACTCAGTGGTCGACAGCAGAACAGTGTAGCTGTGTGGGTCTGCTCTGTGTCTGTGTGAATGTGAAGAAGGATATTGCTGCAAACAGCAAATATATTTCCTCCTAAATGATTCCTTAATTAAAAACAATCGTGAGATGCTTTCCGTATGTGCCACAAGGTTTGCACAATCATAGAGCAGGATGTGAAAATCAATTTTGCATTTTCTCCGTGATTACTTAAGTGACACTAAAATAATCCAATTGGTATTCTACACAGATTGAAACAAACATGATCTGTATGGCCATAAATAAAGACTTATTTCAGTGATTTGACGTTGATGTATATTGGCTCACACACACACACACGCACACACATGAACAGGATTATGTTAATATTAGAATCAGTGCACTATTCCTGTCAGGCTTCCTTTATATCTGAGACACAAAAAAGTTGAAAGCTGCTTTTAAGTATTCATCTGATATGCAAATATTTATGAGCTGATGTCTTAAGTGTCTAAAAATGCTTTATTGTTAAATGCATCAGGGGGGAAAAAAGCGTTTCCTATGAATAACTGACTTATTTAGTCTGGCTCAGTTATGATGAAACAAAACAAACAAACAAACAAAAAGAAACACATCTTGTTTTCACATAATCCATTTAAAGAGGCTCCTTGACTGGTGTTGAGGGCTTTGGTTGGGTGCCAATAATGTTCTGATTGTGAAAAGGTTGGCTGAGCGCAAACTAATTGGCCCACTATACTTTATTGATATACTTTATTCACACCTCAAGGGTAAACTGCCCTTAATTATCTCGGTTAAAGGTACCGCGGCTGTAATGGTTGTACTGGAGATTCAAGATAAAACCAGAGAACAACAACAACAAACATCCCCAGCTTGTTGAAACCAGTGTCTCTGTGTAAAGTCTACATGTTCACTTGGTGTCTGCATGGGTTGGCTGGCACATATGCCGTAGATCTGGAGGACTGTTGGCAGCGAGGATAGGTATGAATGTGAGCAGTCAGACCAGCAGTTGGCTGTCAGCTGATTCTGTTCAAATAGCCTGGTTGTAGCATAACCTCATCATAACAACCTACTCATGCTTTGGTTTACACGGATCCGATAAAGCGTGTACGCTCACTACGACATAACCACAGCCAAAACATCTGGGCACGTTGCTTCTGTATGAGCGTAATTTTGTGTACAACCTGATATTTACACGTTACATAAACACACATCTGTCCTGGACTGAACTCTAACTGGTACATTTCTTTATCTTTGTAGGGCAATTTGTATTACAGTATGTGTGGGTGAACTTTATTACTTGTTACCAAATCAGGCAGTGGGTGGAAACTATCTGAGAGGGAGTGTAAACAAAATCTGTACCAACAGCTGCTAAAATCTGAGCTTGCCTCTCTCTTGAAATAGTCTTGAAATGTGTCTTAAGAGTTGCTAAGCTGCCAAGACAGGGGTCGTCTCAAGTGTGGCCCATTAGGTCATGGGGTATTCTTACATATGCATTTCAACAAAGGAGGCAGTCAATCAGTTATTCTCCTTTTAGTCCAGCTAAAACAACCAAAAAGTCCAAAACAAAATTGAGGATGCAATAATTATAAAATGTATGACATTTAGTCTTAGAGGGAGAAAGAAGGGCCAACCAGGAATAAATGTTGTGCGAAACTGAAATAGAAGTTATGTGGTCATATGTTTTTGCATTTACTCTAGTTGGGTGCAGAACTTTGGACAAGCTGAGGATTTTTAATTTACATTACAGAAATCAGCTCTGTATTGCAGAGGTGGGAGTAAATCTTGGATCTTGAGAGTTGCTTATTTGGGCTTGCTCTCTAAATGTCGCCTTTCTCTATATATATCCGTCTAATAAGTTATTTAAACGCATGGTAGTCGCTTCTTTTGGGCTTGTTTCCATAGCCCTGGTTGCTTGTTTCTCTCCCAAGATCTGGCAACACTGACAAGCCGGCAAGCAACATCAAAAATGGTGGCATCCACAGGATCATGGGGAGCGCGTTGTGTTTGGACCCAGGCCCTAGAGGCAGATCTGATTCAACACTGGAAAGAATATCCATGCCTTTACGATGTGTCGTCTCGACGTTAAAAAACGTAGTTTGGTGACCCCGTTATCTGGGGCTCTGTCAGCGAGGGCTTGGTGGAGAAATCTTGTGGTGTGCACACACAGGTCGAAACACAGTTGGCGAGACTCCTGCTGACAGAAACACTCGTCGCCAGGTATGAACATTCAAAAGATTACGATAGTCTCTGCGACGCAAAATCGGGGTGAAAATCGTGTAATGTGAACTAGCCTTAAAGCTATAGCTGGTAATGTTGGAGAGCTAGCTAGATTTGAAAGCGCCCCCTCCTCCCCCTCCCATCAGTGCTCCTTCCAAAGCCACGGCTCCACAAACTTGAACGCGCATCCTGCAGTAGAAGTCAGCAGGGCAGAGGAGAGCCGAGTAAAATAACAAATCCCCCCGAAGCAAACAAATAATTACCTGAACAGAAAGACAGCAACCTCTGCATCACTTTTCAGGCCCTTCAACTCCCTCAGTTGTCTCCACCGTTCAAAAGCTGCACCGATGTTGACATCATACTTTTGGCTGCATTTTCTCTGCCATTGTTCAGCAAACCCCTGCTAACTCAGTATTTCTGCTGAGGAGTGTGCTGAATATTTCTGGCAATGGTGACACATGATGAGTGCACGCAGGGAGGAGGGAGGGAGGGACAGAGGGGGGCTCGGGCAGGATGAGACATGAAGGCATCTGATTGGTTCTTTCCATTCGCACCGAATGGCAGGGATTGGTCAGAGTTTTTACAGGTCTGCAGCTGCCACAGAGGTCAGATTTTTTTCGTTCCTTTTTCTGAACACATTATGTATTGACTACTCTCAGGGTGGAAGGACCATTTCACCCAGTATAACAAGAAGTGTTTCTGAACAGGTTTACCAAGTATAGCTTTAAGTCACACATGTGCAAGTCATAAGCAAGTCCCAAGTCACTGTGGTGAAAATCAAGCAAGTCGAGTCCTTGCTATATGTCAAGCAAGTCGAGTCAAGTCATTGGTCACCTGCACCCAGTGATGGAATGTAACTAAACTCATTTACTTAGGTACTGAAAGCAGAAATTTGAGTCTTTTCTCCCCATGCCACCATCTACCTCGACTTCACTACATTTATCTGACAGCTTTAGTTACTAGTTACTTTACAAATTAAGATTCTGCACTCAAAACATATGAAAATGTAGTACAGCTGAAACTATTAGTCAGTTATTGACTTGACAAAAAATAAATTTGCCACTATTTTGATAATCATCTAATAATCATGTACGTCATCATATATTGAAAACAAAATGAAACTTCTCAATATCTAGAAAAATGTAAATATTAAATTAAAAAAAGTCAAGCCCTTTCAAGTCATCCGTCTCAAGTCAAAGTCAATTTTAAACTCATTAATACCAAGTCAAAGTTAAGTTGAGTCTTTCATCAGTGTTAGTACCCCACCTCTGCTATATTGGCTCTATGAGTATTGCGAATGCAAGTCAGAAGGTCACAAACCTGCCACCGTAAGAAGATGGTGAACCTAAGTGATGAAATTCTGATGTGAGATTTCCATGGGAGAAAAAGTTGCCGACAAGTTTTGTCAACGTAGGGTGTTGGGATACTTTATAGTAAATGAATAGTTAAGTAGTTTCCTAAGTTGCCTGTGTCAACTATCAACATCTATATTTTGTCTGTATTCAAGAGCAGAAAATAATTTAGACACAGCTTGTCATTTTAGATGAGCCCCTAGGTTGAAAGGTGTAAATGTGTATTGTCACGCACAGCTACTGTAGTTAACAACATGTTCGCAGATGATATCACAGATGGGTAGCACATCAACCAATGAATGACACTCTGCTGTGTGTTTAATTTGCTAAAAACAATTCTGCATACTTTAGTGTTGTGGCAACAGCATATGATTTTTTTAATAAGATAAGACCAGATAAGCTAAGATGATACTCAAACACAGGGAGGGACTGGGAATTAAGAAAGGATCTGGACTTTTTGACACAGACCATGCCACCACTTACTGAACAATATTTAAAACAATAATGTTGTAAAATGGAACAAGGAGAGTGTGTTGCTCTTAGGAGTAAGCTTTCTAAAAGGAGCACATATTGGCACAATGGCACTGGCATCCTGGCTCTTGCTCAAAATCTGTCCGCTGCAGATGCACTATCCTCAATCTGGATGAGTAGTTAGTATAAATTAGTGTATTAGTGTAATATTATAATATTAAATAAATAATGTAATATAAAACTTAATGTAATAGTTTGATTTTATTAAATTATTACTATATTAATAATACAACTTTTAGTATGGGCATGAAATTTTCACCCAGGGTAAGGGGTTCAAACCCTGGGGTGATGGAGTCCTTCTGTGCGGAGTTTGCACGTACTCCAGTTTCCTCCCGCTGTCCAAAAACATGCAGGTTAATTGGTGACTCTAAATTGTCCGTAGGTGTGAATGTGAGTGTGAATGGTTGTCTGTCTCTATGTGTCAGCCCTGTGATAGTCTGGCGACCTGTCCAGGGTGTACCCCACCTCTCACCCAATGTCAGCTGAGATAGGCTCCAGCCCCCCCACGACCCCTAATAGGATAAGTGGTTATGGAAAATGAATGAATGAATTAATGTAATTACATATAATCATGTACTGTGTACCAATGGTTTCATATTATTCCAACTAGGCAATACACAGTTGAAGAAATACAGAATTTGTGTATATTTTGTTTTTTCTTTAAATCCTCAAATAGTCTACATTGATGGTAAGTCTCAAACTTATCAGTAATTTATCATTACTGCATGACAATGAGTTCAACATTTCCAAAGCTTGCTGCACCGCATCAATCTTTTTTTAATATCTCATCCCATCCAGGCTGTGATGGGTTGGTTTACAAGAAGTGACACTGACGAACACATTGACTTTATGAAGTTCAGCTTTTTTTTTTTTTTTCAAAAAAAGGCACCTTATATAGCCAGTGAGCCAAACCCAAACATTACTTATCATACCCTTATTGTCTTCTGTCTGTCTGTTTCAGCTGCAGAACCTTGACTAACAGTTGTACTGGTATGGCTAGGCTCACTGGGCCGTGCTCTCTGCCTTGCTTCTCTCTGCTGCCTTTAGACTCACTAGGCTGTGGGGATTTACTGGCAACGGCGCCAAATGAATAATTAGTTATTTTAAAACATTTGGCTGCATCAGACACAAGGGACTTCAGTCTCTTATCTCTCAGCTATTCAGCACCACCTTCCCTTTTTTTGTCCTTTTTGTTTGGCCATCTCCACTGCGAGATTTCTTCAAATGTCACCTCTTAAGAGAGATGAAAAGGGGCGGGATCCAAAAGGACTGGACTTAAAGTAACTGGCTGGGAGAAAGAGGCTGACAGATGTGATACCCAACCGCAGTGGGCTGGCAGCCCACTCGTTTGGGCCAGTCAGCCCACTGGCCTGGGCCAGTCAACCACACAGCACTTGGTTATTTTTATATGTATATTTCGCGTTGCATTGGCCCATTTGTCAAGCAGCCCACCGGGAAAACTCTTGGTGCTCCAGATGGCTAATTCGACTATGCTCTAACACACAGAGACACTGCCCAATCTCCTGCACATGTAGCTTTAGACAGCTGCCCTACATGGCAATCATGAATATACAGAGTCTTATACACACGACTGTCAACAGAACTTGCAGAGGTCAACTGAAAACAGCCTCACTAGATGAGTCACTGCAAAGTAGCTCATCTGACACAACACCAATGTCATAATAATTTCACACAGACAAAGGGACCCCACAATACCGAATACCCCGTGAATAACACATAACAGCTCAGAAATTGCCTTATGTACATGTTTCATCTTGTTAGCCAGCAACACACCAAGCAATCACCAAGCCAAAAACTTTATGTGAAGGCAGGTGTTGAGATTCTGCATGATGTCATCAGGCCCAGCTGCTGATAGGCAGTAAAAATCTATTGCCGTTCAGCATGGTCTCACTCCCAGGGTTTTAAAAAAACGTCGCTTGAGAAGTGGCCCCAGGTGTCAGATATGGATGCACAATGCACTCTTTCACGTTTGTATGAGACGCACTGGGCTTCCAGCCAACTCCAATATAAACCCATCCGCATCATTATTTGATGGTCAGAGCAGAGGACATGGTAAAAAGACAGAGAAGGTCTGCTTAGGGAGGGAGGGAAGATGGATGATCCAACAACCACAGGACTTTGACTGAGGAGACCTGTGTTTGTGTCCTGTGTGAAAGAAAAAGTCAATTTTGAGTCATTTTTTCACTTTAGTTCTTAGTCACATTAGTCATTAGACTTTTGTTGTGAGAATTGTTGGTTGAGGGAGCTAAATCAGAGGTGCAAGCCTGGTCTGCTACACCTAGTGGGCCCAATGGCAATCACTGGCTTGCCTGGAGCTGCACCGAAGTGGAAACATCAAAAACGGTGAGACAGGGCACAGAAGCAGAGAAAGCAGGAAGGAAAGCAATCTAGGCTAACTGATAACCTGACCAAACCATCAGCTCCAACAATCATGCTGGCAAATGTTAATTTTGTGGACAGTAAAATGGATTATATCAGACTTTTGAGAGCTTCTCAGCAGTTCTACCAAAGCTACAGTACAATAATTTTGCAACAAGGGGCAGAAAAATATTAGACTTGGTTTTCACAAACATCAAAAACTCCTATAAAGCAGCCCTCCTCCCCCACATTGGAAACTCCAACTGCCTAACTGTTACATTAACTCCTACATACAGACCACAGGTGACATGAGAGAAACTTGTACTTAGAGAAGTCAGAATATAGCCACAGGAGGCAATTCCACCACTGCAGGACTGCTTTGAAAACACACAATGGGACATCTTCAAAGTGGCATTGGTGCATGAAAACATCACTGACTTGCAGAAATATACAGAGGCTGGCACAGGCTATATCAACAAGTGCACAGACAATGCAGCTGTTATTAAAACCATCAAGAAGCATGCTGACCGCCAAGGAAAAATCTATCCAGGGGTATCAGGGAGGTGAAGAGGCTGTATGGAAAGAAGTTCAACAGCCACTTCACTAACAATAAAGACACTCAGCACTTGTTGAAAGGTGGCAAAACAATAACTCACTAGAAGCCCACTCCACGGACATGCCATAAAGACCCATCCCTACCAGACAATCTCAGCAACTTCAATGCATGTTTTGTGACTCCACCACCACACAGCCAACAGGTACTCCAGCTTTCCACAGCTGGGGTAAAGAATGCCTTCACCATTGTTAACCCATACAAGGCCACAGGACCAGAAAACATACCTGGGCATGTTCTGAAGGACTGTGCAGACCGGCTGAAACATTATTTTAGCAGACATCCTCAACATCTTGCTTAGCCGAGCAAGTATCGGCCATTTGCTGTAAAAGCACTACCATTATCCCCATGCCCAAGAAGTCCAAACCAGCTTGTATGAACAACATCCACCTTGTGGCCCTAACTCCCATAGTCACGATCTGTTTTGAGCGACCTGACATGTAGCACTTCAAGGCCCGCCTCACTACAAACCCAGAACACCCTTCAGTTTGCATACACATACACTCATACATTTGAAAAGGAACACAGCTAAACACAGCTAACCATTGATGTGAACCATTGTACTGCTGTGGATAGGGTCAGTAACACCAAGTTCTTGGGAGCGCATCTAGCAGATGACCTGACCTCAACCGTCATCACCTCTGCCATTGTTTAAAAGGTCAAACAGCAGCTCCATCCCCACTGGAGACTTAAAAGGGCAAGACTTCCCAACCCCAGCCGCACCACCTTTTGCCGGGGCACCACTGAAAGCATTCTCATCTACTGCCTCACCACCTGGTTTGTTAACTGCAAAACAACCGAACAACACCAGCTAAACAGGATAGTAATGACAGCTAGCAAGATCACTGGTGCCCCTCTCCCCTTCCTGCTAGAGATTTACCATCAACACTGCAGAGCCTCCAGCATCATCAAGGATCCCCACCACCCTTCCCACAGTCTGTTTTCCCTCCTGCCGTCTGGGAAGAGGTACAGGAGCATCTGGGCCAAATCCAGCAGAATGCTAAATAGCTTTCACCCACACGCAGTCAGGATCATCAACACACAGTCCCCCCCCCAACGGGCATTCCCATCCCCCCACTGATCCTTTAACCCCCCCATCAGCGCTGGTCACTCGTTGACATACAGCAGTTGTCAACATCAAACTGAATCATGCACTTTCTAAATGCTGTTTAATGCACTGTGCTGCCAACTGTGTTTTTATTCTGTATTTGTTTTGGTGTATGGTTTTAGTGTTTTTTTGGGGGGAGGGGAATTTTAGCTAGATTTTTATCCTTTCTTGTTGCATGATTGTGTTTTTAAGGAACAGCATTTCCTTTTTTTATGTATGCAAGTGTACAACAAAATAACAATAAATTAAATATTGAATCTTAAATCACTGATTTGTCAGTCGTTAGTCACATGAGTAGTTATTCACTGGTTAATTACCTGAAACACCAAACTTAACTTTCATATATCTATACGTGAACTTCAATAACCAAGCCAATAGTCAGTGTGGGTCAAAATGCCATAACAGGCTTTTATTAACTTCAGGGTTTCTTGCAGCAACATTATAAACGTAATTAAAAGTTAGAGCTTCTTGCTGCCTGGGAGTATACTATAGCCTATGTGGATAACCAAAACCACACACAAAGTAAACACCTTTTTCCGACAGAAGAACATCCACACCATTACCAGTGTCACATCGCACCTTAAATTATATCACCACAACTCAACAAGTGAACTCCCACTGCATCAGCCGCTCCTGTGACCGGAGACCAACACCAACTGCAGCACTAAAAGATAAATCCATACATTAATTAGTTCCATGTACTAAAATAGTAAAAAATAATTTACAATAATTAATGTAAAATATAATGGAAAGTCAACAGCAGTCAGTGCTTCGCCTGTGAATTGAACACAATATATATTAATCTTCTTCCAACCACAGGCAAACATTGTTCAATATAAAAAGACGCTCATACCTTTCCTCTGCCACTACTCCTGGACTGTTAGTGTCGTTCTGCGTCCACGCACTCAACTGGTTCCTCATCTCGGCCGTTTGCAGCTCCATCTTAACCTGTGCAGATCCTCTGTAGAGTTGCCTCTGCAACTGAGGACCCGTTCTTCTCCTCCACAGCAACAGCAGCAGTCCGAAGGAGGAAGGGCAGCAGAGACACACGGAGGTGAGACTCCAGGAGGCCGAAAGGAGCGCCAGGCAGACCTCCCCCCCTCGAAAAGAGTAAGTAAAGGTTTCCCCTTCCTGAACTATTTCTACATGCCACGACAGACATTCTGGACTCCTTAAAAGACGGCCTTTTATCGCGTGTTCCGGCTGATTTTGTGGATTTTACTTGCGTACATTGGTATTTCTCTCAGCCATTTTAAGTCGCCCATTTTAATTGTTATATTTTAACCTTTTTAGTGACTATCCAATCTCTGCATTTGTCAATGCTGTGACTTTATTTGTTTAAAATAAATTATTTCAAGCCACCCTTAGGGTCATCTTTTCACCTTGACTGGCTAAATTTTGCCAAGGTCTTAGTGTCCCACTGCTGCACGCCGGTTAGTCACTGATTAGTCATATGAGTCATCTGTGTGAGTCAACTGACATGACTAACATCAATCGCAGTCTTTTTTCGTAACCCTAACAAAGTGGGTTTGTTTCCTAAACCTAACTGCTTAGACCAAGCCCCTGCAGCAAAATATAACAAGTAGGGATAAGATCACGTTGTGCAGATACAATAACTGCCTGATAAGACACAAAGTTGTACACAACTTTTATAGTTGCATGTTTCATGGAGCTACTTATATGCTAGCCTTTTTCAACTGCTTCCAATATTTGATTATGGCTATGCAAAACACATCCTGAAGCTACTTTTCTACTAAGCACACAGAGGTAAACTTGATACTGATCTTCTCATGTAACTCCCAGTAAGGAATAAAACAAAATACACTTCCTTAAATTTAATCTAAAGCAGCTGTCAAGTGAACACATCAATGTCAGGGCTACTGTTACTTATAACTCACCATAACTTGCTCCCATGACTCGCCAAAGGAATACTGTGTTGGAGAATCACAAAATGAGAAATCCATGTTTTTGTTTTGAGTATTTACTGTGTTGTAAAAACCACTGTAGATCCCGCAGTGCAAGTGAAAATCGTTAGATTCTGTGAGAACTGGACAGACAAAACAAAATGCTGAGATGAAAATATGTGTGTGGCTTTTCATCTGAGATGAACACACAGGGCATTGAATAAGGGAAGCACGCACCGTCTTGATTTTTATGCTGAAATTGTCATGTGATCTTTGACTTACAGCTCACTGCTGACCAATGCATATTAAAAATTTGATACTGGAATTCTGCACACCCACACACACACTTACACACACATACAAGTGCCGGTGGATTTGCTGTGGAGGATTTTTGCGGAAACACCATTTGTACTTATACCTAAAAATGGTATACTGTTTAGTTTAAATATTTTGTTGTTGTGAAGGATGACTAAGAGGTCACAAATACTGTGTAAGGCATTTATGATATCTGATTCAAAGTGAGACTGAATCTTATTAAATCTTAAATTATTACATCTAAAAGAGTCTCTGCTAAAAGCCACTGTACAAGCTAATGGCAATAAAACACAGAGAACAATGTCTTATTAAAGTTGCATCAAACATTAACTTGGATCTGTCAGCAAAGCTCATATTTTATGTTGCCTGGGCATCATATCTGCATGGATTTAATGACAATAATTACATCATGATCATCTGGTGATTGAGCGATGCCTTTTAATTTGATGTGAAACAATATTGCCTCTCAGACATTTTTAAAAATGTCAAATCCTATTCAGATGGTGTTTTTATGTATGTGACTTAATTCCGAATTGACACCCAAGAGCTCCGGCTCTCTCTTTATTTCCACATTTTAATAATTTAGTTGATGTGTTGGTGGACCACATTCGCCTCGCACTGCTATTTACTGCAGCTCTGTGAAGTCCTTCCATATCTTCTCAGCACACTGGATCTGAGGAAAACCAAGACATCAGCAGTATTAGTGTGTGTGTGTGTGTGTGTGTGTGTGTGCGTGTGTGTGCGTGTGTGTGCGTGTGTGTGCGTGTGTGTGCGCGTGTGTGCGCGTGTGTGTGTGTGTGTGTGAGAGAGAGAGAGAGAGAGAGAGAGAGAGAGAGAGAGAGAGAGAGAGAGAGAGAGAGAGAGAGAGAGAGAGATGCACGTGCCAGCATTATTAGAGACTAAGCCTTTTAGCCTGTTTTTCCACTATTTCTGTATCTCTCATGGAAAATGCCCAAAGACTGATACTGCTATCACTATCTGAACAAATGGGTCACAAGGCTCCATGTTGTCACCCAGATTATTGTATAACCAACTGAGACACAGCCAGAGGGGTGGGGAGTATGGGTGGGTGGGGGGTGGGGGTACTTCCAGCATCCCCTTCAAGCCCTAGGCTTCAGGTAACTCCGTATAGTTTCACCCTAAATAGGGTGGGCACACTCCCAGGGAGATGGGGGGTGGGGATGCTGCTTAGTCTCCACCATGGGTTTTTCTTGCCTCATCAAAGAGCTTCATCCAGCGCTGTTTTCCCTGTCATGAAACGTCTGCAGTCGGGCAGCTCAATCAGGCGCTGCACCACTGGTTATTCCTAAGGGTGTTATACAGTACATCAGCAATAAGACCAGGCGCATGTAAAGGCTGTCTTTACTCTGGCTGTACACAGACGCAGTGCTACAGGCGTGCTCTGCCACAGACAAACTGCAACCATTTACAACGACTTTGAGGCGAGCACCATTGTATATCACTTTATTATGGAGAATAACAAGATACATGCTGAATAGAAATTCTCAGGCATTTCTGTGCGGTACGAGGAGATTTCAGATACAAGAGTGACACTGAATTCATTGCCGTTATGTGTATGTGTTACTTTTATTATGGACATATGAAATAGCTGTAAATATTTCCATTATGATTGTGGACAGAGCGGATCATTACAGTGAAGATGTAGTGTATATAAAGTATCATAGAAATATGCTTACAAGATAACTATTTAAAATGGATGCATGTTCAAATGTGATCAAAACATATACCTAAGACATTACCAACATCAAAACTATGTAAAAGTACGTTTTCATTGCGAAAACACTATTTTATCCCCACTTTTTGACTTAAGTAATGATAATATCAATTGCTTTTTTTATGAGAGTAGGTGTCCATTTCTTTAAGTGGAAAGATTAATTTTACACTCAAATAAAAACTATGAAAACATTTTTCGCCACTTATTACCGCTTTAAAGTTACATCAACGAGACTTTTATTCTGTGTTTACACGGCGAATGAAGTGGGGACAGCGGTCATGCTATATGAGCTATCTAATGAGGCCTGTGATTGGAGGAGTAAATACACTGGGCAAAAAGCAATATTAAATGAGCATGCACAGCTATACGGTAGCATCGCACAGTCAAATGCAAGCTGTGTTCTTCAACAGTGCAATGTTTGCATTATTATGAACCAGTATGGGAATTATTGTTGGTTAAATTAACATTTTTGTGTGTCAAACTGATGCATATATTAACCCTTCAATGTCATTTGACCGGCTGTGGGGGGAGGAGCATTAAGTGGATGCACTTTATATTTTGAGAAACACTGAAGGTGGGGATGGGTCATCTACTCAGGTTGTATGCTTCATGCCATCATTCGAAAATATACTGATGATTTGTATCAAAAATCCAAAATGACAGCCTACATTGTCAAAGACACTGGGGTTGAGGTACGTGTTGTTGCTTTTTCATGTTTACTGTACTTTAGGGGGATTTGTTTTAGAAAATTGTCTTTTAAGGATACGTATTATGTTCTTGTTGAAAAATAATGAACTGCATTTTTACAGCTTAATAATCAGTCGTTGAATGTCTGTATCCTGGAGGAGACGTTGCCCAGATAAGAGTATAAAAACAGCAATAATCAGTCACAGATATAGTGGTGCTTTGAGGCCTATTCTCTACAGATAATCAATCATTTAAAGGTGTGAAACCTTGCTCACTATTTATTTTTTCATCATAACTGTATTGCCACCTTATGGTTCAAATTCAGAGGAGGGAACTCGTGAGGAAGACAAGGATTGGTAACAGCAGCAATAAATTATGAATGGTAGCTCTTGTGAGGAGGCAGAGGAGGGAGCAAACCAGAGCGAATGAGGGAAGATGTTAAGGTTGAATGTAGAGGTACTGAAAATAATTCCGTAATTTATGTTGTGGTTTCACTGCACATATTGGATCTATGTGTTGTCTAGTGATGTATGTTGGTAAATGAGAGAGGACTCCACTTACCACGACTATCCATGATGGGATATTGCTAATGTCGGGGCATCGCAGTGAAGATGATGGTATAAAGAGAGGAATAAGATGTTTTGGTAATGAATGTTAGTAGGCCGTTGTTTATTCAAAGATTAGATTTCAGTCAGACAACTCACGTTTGAATGTTTATTTCAATAGCAGATCATCGTTAGACTTTGGCGTCAAGGCTCCAGCCTCACCATTCACCCCAGATATGTTTACATGAGATATTGGGAAGTGATGATTAGAAATTTCATACCCTAGCCCGAGCCTGCAGGTGGATGATGGGGTGGAGGTGGGGCTGAAAGAGCGAGTGGCAGTACTGATGCGGGGCAGCAGCGGCATAGACAATACAAAGGGGGAGCTGGGAAGATTTTGCAGCTTAAATAGACCGCCAAATTTGGAGGGCGTGTTTGTAGATGATATACGGGGAGTGACGTATGACGTGTGCTTATGAATCAGTGCAGCTCGTCTGAACGAGCTCGCAGGCGTCGCTTCATTTATTTCCAGGGTTCCAAAAACATAGTGTACGTAAATTATTATTGTTCGGTCTCTTCACATTTTTAAAACTTAACATGCAAAACATGAAAGAAAGTAGTCAGCATGGGTTCTCTCTGGGTACTCTGGCTTCCTCCCACAGTCCAAAGACATGCAGGTTGGGGATAGGTTAATTGGTGACTCTGAATTGCCCGTAGGTGTGAATGTGAGCGTGAATGGTTGTCTGTCTCTATGTGTCAGCCCTGTGATAGTCTGGTGACCTGTCCAGGGTGTACCCTGCCTCTCACCCAATGCCAGCTGGGATAGGCTCCAACCCTCCCGCGACCCCCAACAGGATAAGAGGTTACAAAAATGGATGGATGGATGGATGGAAGAAAGTAACTAATAAACTGGTTAAAAATGTTGTAAAAGTTGGCATGACACATTAAATGAGGTGGGAAAATGTTCAATTTATACCCTAAAGGGGCAATGTATCGCAGGAGATACACTTTGTAATTTGGAAAATACAGTGATGAATTTGTGTTATTTTAGCCTAGATAAATTAGAAAACAGCAATTAATTAATTTCCAAATATTTATATATGCCTGCCCATTAAAGGGTTAATATCACAAATGTTAATAGGCAATGAAAATGGCAAAATATTCAAGTTAATCTGTTCTGTATTGGTCATAGAGATGTATCACTTTCATTGATAATAGTGTTGCTTCAGGCAGTACATGGGTGTTACACTAGAGATTAGGATTACTGTAGATCTGTGCTTGTTCAATTAATACTTACATACCAATGACATGATTTATTTCACTGTGGTAATCTTAGACTGTTGCTTGCTTTTTCAGGAGGGTCATCTTCTCTCTTATAAGTGTGGGCAATAGTTGCAATATATTTTACATGTACTGTTTTAAATCCAAAGAGGCCACAAATGCCCAGATACATGTGAAATTACTGCAGTGCAGAGCCATCTTACACGCTGTTTGCTTTAGCACTCTGCATTTTAAAATGAGACTCATATGCAGGTTTGATTCCTTTGAGTGGTATCTATTTCATGGTTGCATGATCCAACAAACGCAGTTGTTCGTAGGTTGAACTCCGTCGAGGGATTACATTCCTCTTGCTGCACCAGAAGCTGCTACTGGCTGGACAGACAGTCTGCATGTAGAATGTGGTAGCGTGAGCAAAAAAAAAAAACTTTTCAGTTCATCCTCAGGACACAGATTGCCCACTGAGAGAAAAAAATATTACTTTGATCTATATAACAGAAATACTGTATGCATCCACGAACAGCCTTGTGTCCTCGAGCGCTGAATGTATGCCGAATGCTATAAGTTAAAATTTGAGCGCTGTATCTTCAGAACGACATAGATCATTGATAATTTTGGCTTCTGATGCCATTTCAAATTTTAGTTTTATGACTCAAATATGTACCTGTTGTATTTGATTATGTTTTATGTAAGAAACAATTCCAAAATTTTAAACACCTCAGGTTCACACAGTAAAGGTGTGGACACAAATCATGCATTGCAAACTAAATGATTGTTTGACTGATGACAATGGGAGTGTTTGTGAAGATTGCTTCCACTTGTCAATCGTGTGAAGTGGTTAACTAACAGGCAAACAACTCTGGTTGAAGGACTATGTCAACATAATTTGAATTCTTTGTTTTTTTATTTTCCCTAAGCTTTCAAACCCTCTTTCATCTCTATTGTAGAGTGTTAGAAAAACCCTCAAGACATTCACTAAGGCTGAAGATGCTCTCCTTACTTACAGATATGTTACATTTGTATGTTATTATGTCGTGGATTTGTTGAAGCTTTACATTTCTTCACGTTCCAACAATGCTGTGGTTAACGTGTGGTTAAGTTTAGGTACAAAAGCCACTTAGTTGTAGGAAAAGTTCATGCTTTGGCTTGAAATACCCACTTTTGGCGAAACTCAGCAATGACTTGCTAAAAAACAGCCACTTTTGGTGGTACAATGGTCCCTGGAAATGCAGCGATGTCTCGGTGGTCTTCACTGGTCTGCAGCATGGCAGCTCTCTCAACTAGGTGTCACACCATCTCCCATCCCCTCCACCTTCTGATGACAAAGTCAGCTCTTATACAAATCTTCAGAACTATATGTCACTTTCTTATGATACACGTGAAAGGTGATTAGGGTTGGATCATGGTTGACATTAGTCATGTCAGTCAACTCACATGACTAATGACTTACGTGACCAACAGGTGACATGACAAAATTGACTTGTCACACAAGACACTAATAAAGGATTTATATTCCTGCGTCCAACTGATGCCATACCTATTTTTGTAAGATGAAACCATTTCCTCAGTGGAAACAAAGGTTTAATTTACTTTAATTTCACAGATAAAATACAGTAAATTGTGAAGACAATAAAGCCTCCACAAAATAGCATTCTAAGTCTTATGTGTGATTTATCCTCTCTTCATTTTAGCAGAGGAAATCTCTGCATGTGGCTAGGCTAATTTATACAATATAAAATGCCATAGGCTTGTGCTAATAATGTTAGCAAGTTATATTTCTTTGGAAAACATGTTTAGTAGGACAGTTATTTTGTCAGTGAACCTTGTGAGTTGTAATAGAGCTCAATTTTATAATCTTACCTTTGTTAAATGTTGCTGTTGTCCCTGGCTTCATATGAGTAGAGGAAAAGTCTGCTAGCCGCTAGGCTAATGTATACAATGTACTGTAAAATGCCATAGGCTTGCGCTAAAAACATTAGCATGTCATGTGTAATGGGTGGCTTGCGTGTGTTTTGAATCAACTAAACTTTACAGCATTTCACAGATACCCCGCTGTCGACTAGTGTTTTGGAGGTGTAACTGCAGAGAAACACAGACACACCACCGCACAAGTATAAATGCTCACAATGGCGTAAGCTATAGGCTCTGCATAGAGCTGACGCACAAGTATAAATCCCGCTTAACACTGGTCTCCTGGGTCAAAGTTCCTATGCTTGTTGGATCCATCCACCTCCCCTTTTGCCCAACCTAAGCAAATTCCTTGTTCTTTACAGCCTGGGGCATCTCATACCGGCACTAAATGGTGGATTGTGTCCGTATCTGATGCCAAGGGCCACTGCCCAATTACTTATTGATGCCCTGGGAGTGAGACCAGGCTGGAAATGTACAAATGTAACATATCCATAGTTTGTAGAAATGTACAATGCCTACATTTCCTTCTGCTGACTGGGCTGGAAATGTTGATTGAGGTTTATTAGGTTGCATTTCTCAGTTGACAGTGTCAGTGCCATCTAAAATCATCACTTAAGTGATTGATTAAGTCACACTCATAGACTCAACAACCTTTTTCGTTGCATGCCATTAACAACAAGATTAAACAACTTCACCTACGCTACTGTAAAAGCACCATCATCAGGTTTGATTGCAACATGTTAGGAGCTTGGTGCTCCTCTGCTGGCAGCACAGAGAGTCAATAGAGAGGGATCTTAGATATATAAATAAAGAAGGAAATGAGGTAAAGTGACATGAAGTTACAAGGGACAAATATAGTTTTTTACCCACAGGATCAACAGGAAAGATCATCAGATATATATGTAATAGTTTAAAGAAAATTATAAAATGAATACTCATATTATAGTAATGATAATATAGAGAGACCAACAGAAGAGGGCATTAAGACAGTAACAAAAAATGTCTTAATCCACAAGAGGCAAAACCCAAAGATAATTACAAAATGCTACAAAAACAAGACATGTCAGGACACTCTGGAGATACATCAAAACCCAGGGGCGTAAATATAGACAGTGCAGAACAGTTGCACTGGGGCCCATGGGGTGAGGGGACCCATAGAGAGTGGGCCCTCCAACTATATGTTAGGCAGAAAATGGGCCCTTGTGAATAATTTAGAAATATGCCTGTGTTCAAAGAAAAACTCACATTTAATTAAAAATGGCGCCATGTGCTTTATATGCTATTGAAAAGGCAAACCCATCTCCATTTTTTCTTTTTTTTTTTGGTGAAATAGCCAGTAGTAATCTATAACAAAATATGTTATAAAATATTAAATATATGCTTACCCTACATTAACTATAAATAGGGTATATAGATTCCTTATTTTCTTTGGTATTTTTGTCCTATACGTATATTTAATGATGATTTCTGGGTGATATGTATGTTGGTGCTATTCAATATCAAGTCTCTGTTTAATCATGTGACAATAAGATGAAATGGTAGTCAGTTTAGACGTATAAACTAGCGGGTCTTACAGCCCGTCATGATAGCGTGCACTGGGGCCTGCTGTAACAACCTTACGCCACTGCAAAAACCTATCTGACTCTTGCCTGAAGCTGAACCTGGCTTCCACCCTTTTTGTTGGGCTTTATTAACTTTATGTCCCAGAATTTCATTTTTGGTGACCTGCTGTCCATTCAGTTTGCAATAGGGGAAAGTGTGTCATTAATGCTGCTCTTACTGTATGTTCAGGCCCCACAGTATTTTACCTACATGCAGTGAAGTTTGGGTCAAGGGCACTGAATAGCATAAACAACCTCTTGGGATGACGAGTGATTTAAGATGGACCATCCTTCCACTTTGGGGATTTACAAATTCCTTGAGTTTATGGGACAAAGGGCAGATAGAGCATTGTCCATAAAGTTGCTGTCCACATGTGGGAGGCAGTACAGTCAGGCCAGCCAATAGGAATTATGGACCGGGAGACAACATTTTCTAAATTGGGCCCCTCATCCGCACCTTCCAACACCACCCACCAGCACCCACCCACCGTTTGCTCTAATACCAACAAGGGCAATTTCAAAAAAAGCTCTTGGCCATTAGCCTTATAGTGACAGAGATGGAGTTGCTAATAAGCATCTCCAAATCCAGTGTTATAGACCCATCCAGGCCATGCTCTGTTTTGCATACATATACTCAATACAATTACAAAGGGTATACAAAAGGTCAAAACACAGAGGAGTGTATTTTCTCCTTTAAATGAAAGCAAAACCATACATTGATTGAAGGCAAGGCAATAAATCATAAGTTAAAATCATTAGTCTACAACTACTTTTCATCTATAAGCATTTCTGAATCCAGTGTCATAGCTCCATCCAGGCCATACTCTACTTTGCATACATATACTTAATTTAGGCTGCAGTTCCCTGTACATGCTTACATCAGTATCACATGTGTGATCGACACATCAGACCCCCCCCCCCCCCCCCCCCCCCCCACTGACATTGTGGACATGATGTGGTCACACAACCCGGTCTCACTCCAAAGTCGTCAAAATCCGGCCCTTGGGGAATGACTTGCAGTGTCAGAAACTGATGGATAAAGCCATCCTTTAACATTGGCATGATACGTGACCAGTAGCCGTTATAGCTTATAGCTCCCGACAGCGTCACACAACAGAACAAAAATAAAAGTAAAGGTGGCGAAAGTCTGAATAGGGTGTGCGGGAGGGGTGATGGACAGGTCCAACAAACACCAACTTTCACCCAAGAGAGCGGTGTTCGTGTCCCGTAAGATTATTAAGCCGAACCCTGTTCTTTTTTTCCTAAACCTAACCACGTGTTTTTGTTGCCTAAATCCAATCAAATCTATAAATTTCCTCTAAAAACAGTATTTTGAAAGAAAACAATGCATGCAATAGGCAGAACTTGACACGGTGTCCCAGAATGTCAACAACCAATGTACCAGGGTACCTTTCATGTCGTATCTAGACATGGAAAGTCCATGACCAAATGTCAATGTGACGAGTTTGGAGTGAGAATGTGTTGGGTCATAATAACAGCTGGGGGTTGGGTATCAGAAAACACGTTGAAATGTATTTTAATGATAACACTAAATGTATTTATGATTGAAATACAGTAATTCGTAGTGTGTGCGATATTTGTCAGTAAGTAAATTGTTGCATGTAGTCCCATTTTTGTTTTTTGGCAAAAACATGAATACACCTGTATACTTGTGTGTATCTGTGTAAAGACAGCTCACCTGTATCCATCTCTAAACACTTCGCTTCTATATCTCCTCCATAAACCTGGCTATACTTCTTGGGCATTTGATGCCTCAGGAAGAGCGCTGAGGTCTTAACATGATGCCATTATATCTGCATCTACTGCTACAACATCTTTGATATTGATCTTGTTGCACTCTGTGAGCTTTTCTTCTTGTACAGTGGGTGCCTTAAAAGCTTTCATATTTTCAGTTTTGAAGACAATGGGCTTTCCATAGTCTTTATGTTTGTCTACTTATGCCTGTTTGAAAATCCTTTTCCCCACTGTATTTGACATGGATACACATGGATTTACATTATCAATATATCAGTGATGCAGTGGATACAACAAGGGAACAAGAGAAACCCTCTCTTTCAGTTGAATCAACACCTCTATGAGATAGTATTAAGAAATATTGAACATCATAAGTACCACAAATGCAGCTTGAAGGGCAATTGCATTGCATTATAGTCATGTTTTTGTGTCTATCCCCTTTGTTTTTCTCACGATTGGCGAATGAAGCACACATTCACCACCGTTTTTGTACTGTCAGACACTTTTCACAAAATGTGAGGAAACGAGGCTCACCATATGTGTGTGTTAGGCAGTTTTAAGGATGAAACAATTTTTGGGTGCTTTGGGTTCACAGACAGATAAAGACATTTTTTGCTTTAAACTTGTATGGCTGAGGGGGTAAATGGGCAAAAAGAGAGAGAAAAGTTTTTTTGTGGTTCAGTGAAAAGGACTTAATGGAAGGGAGAGTAAGCTGAGTCAATTTCTTTGCCACCTTGCATTGGCTTAATGAGGGACTTCAAGAGCGTACATGAGAACTGGCATTAGGCTCGGATAAAGTGGATAAATGCCATCTCTGCTCTTTGATCTGCTTTTCCTCCATAATATTATGGACAACTGGCACACTGTAAAATGTAGGCTCAGGTCTTCTCTTGGCATCAGATGATTAAGTCTCACACTGGTTCAATCTGTCTTACAACAGTATTAACATCCCTCTAACTGCTTATTATAATATTTCTAATGATGATCATACATTTTAAAGGCAGTTATTTTTAAATTTATTTGAGAGATATGTCGACATATATCCATTAACAAAATATATATACAAAGTACAATGCCAGAACGAGCTATTTAGGAACATATAATGCATGTTTATATCTGATAACATTAATAGAATAGTGGCATTAAACCATTGTTTCTCAATTTGAAGCTGGACTTATGCTAAGGTTGGGCACAGAAGATGATCCCAGCCATGCAATAAAATAATCACACTTTAATGAAAATACATTCTTACCTTCATCACGTATGTAAATGATTAGACAAGATGATTTAATGAGATTATTTTGTGGCCAAGCACGACATACACGGACGTACAGATATCCACAGTAGGAATCCGTGTGTGTGTGTTTGCCAGCAGGGTACATTGATCGGTTCATGGCCTAAGCTCAAATATTCTGCATTCACTAGCCAGAGGACAGGATTTCTAATGAATAACACATATCCTATAACTGGAGGAAGTCCGCAACACTGTGATCCAAAAGGAAGCACGGCATTGACTTGCTGTGCGCTGCAACTCAAAAGAAACAGCGGAAAAGCTTCGGGGCAGTTGTGATCAAAGCAAAGGCTTATATCTATAGTCTAAATCTGCACTAAATCTTATTACCAGTTTAGCCAGTTCGTCTGTTCAGTGTCTTGTGCCTGTGTGTAATCCTCGACAACTTACCAGCGCATACGAGTTGATGTTGTAATTATTTGTACCATAATGTGAGGTGTTGTAGAAAAAAATGCATTCAGATGGTGAGATACAATAACCAGTGCAGACAGGCAGCATTATTCACTTGCCATCTCATCTAAATGTTACTTGACTGATGGTGTGAGTGTCAGTATACTGGTGTTATCAAGTGGTGTCCAATTTCCCATTACAGATGTTTTACTGAATTAGGCAAATGCCACCTCCCATTAATAATTTGTGTGTGTGTATGCTCCCATAGCTTCATTTGGGCACCTTTAATTACCATGATTGTCATACATTAATGTATAAAATGTACTCTGGGGTGATGTAAGTATGAAATATGTAAATTTAAAAAGATGAAACACTTCCAGCCCAGCCTTTCTTCTTGTGACAGGTGATCTGCGTTAGTGATTAGCACTGGGAAATAACACAGAATACAATTAAAAAAAAACACACTTTTTTGTATAATATAGTCAGCATTCTGTGACATATGTGCTATTTAATATTCTGCAGCTATACTAATTTGTACCAGAAAGAATCAGCTAATTGCAGTAATCATCTGATGCTGTGATGCATCTGATCTTCCTTGCAGAGAAGTTGGCCCGTCAGACAGGCAGGCTAAAGGATCTTGAAAAGATCCGACCATACACTAAACACAGCTTTTAATGCACCTTCATAGAGGTTTTCTGTCTCCTTATTGTTGAGTCAAGTGCTGCCAAGTGAACTGTTGTGCACAGAATTTTCTCTGATAGAGATCTCTTTCTGAAATGACCCCTTCAGAAATACAGGAATAAGGCAGCAGAAGGAAGGGAATGTCCCATGGGAAGTGAGGAGGAAATATGGACAAATGAACATGTTACCCAGCGTGGTCTTAGCCGTCTGCTGTGCCTGGACTCACACAAACACAAAGTGTTTCACCGAGCTTTTACCACATCTTAATCTTAATTTCCTTAACAGTTTAAATGATCATGAGGAAAGCATGGCATGGTTATAAATCTGAAATTAAGAAAAATCTTTTGGTTTTGGCTTGAGATGTGTGTAATAAATGCAAATGAGTTATCCTCCTTTAAAAAACATTATGCAAGATTTGGGGGGATTTTGTGGCACCTCGCAGTGAGGATTGCAGATTTGAACTAGCTGAAACTTCTCCTGGTTAGAACTCCTTCCATTGTTCAGGAGGTTTTTACAGTGAGACAGATTATCCACAGAGGTCTCTTCCTCTCGAAACCAATGGACCTGAGGTCTCATTTATAAACATTGCGTACGCACAAAATGAGGGCAAAGTTGTAATCTATAAAAACAGACTTGATGGGAGAAACTTTTACCCATGCTTACCAACATTTTGAAGATGGGAAATTTGCAGCGCAAACGGTGAGGTGGAAGCCTGATTGTAGAAATTGTCGAATATTTTTTGGGGAACGCCATTTTTTGCTTTTGTCTGTGTGCATATTTTTAGTATGGATCCTACGCATTGTTTTATAAATGAGACCCTAGGTGATAAAAACCGGTAAAAGTACAGAATAAAGGAGTTTCACGTTACAAATCAGTGTTTCTCCTACAGTGCTCAGCACATTATTGACGGGCCATGAGCCCAGCACCTGCTAATGTGTGCTCACCTCATTTCTGATCCAGACATTCAGGAGGTTTTTATCATCAGCTGGACTATATGCTGAGGTCTCCTCCTTTCCAAAATTATCAGATGCAGTGATTTAAAATGGTAAAAACAATGAATAAAGCAGTTTCACATTACAAATCAGTGTTTCTCTGATGCTGTTTGGCACTCAGCTTTTCTCTGATAAGTAAAAACAAGACTTTCAGGAGGTTTTAACCAGGAGCCGAATTATCTGTGGAGGTCTCTTAGGGCCCGTCCCCTTAGCCCTACCCCTTGGCTCCACCCCTAAATTTGTGCATTCCCACGAGGGTTAGGGGTGTCCCAATTCCTTTTTGCGTGTAGGGGTAGGGGGCATAACGAGGGGTAGTGGGTATGAAACTAGCCCTTCGGAGCGAGGGATTTCAGATGCTGACTTGCCAGCGAGGGGTAGACGTCACCATGGCTACCACCGAGCAAGAGACAGGGAAAAAAGTTTTATTGCTATTCACGATGTCTAGATTGGAGTTGACAGAAAGCTAGCCAGCTAGCTAACGTTACCGTCACCAGGTTGCTTGTTAGCTAGCTAGCTAGCTCGCACTATCTGGCGTCTGTCATCTGTCCTGTTCTGCAAAATTGTCGGATTTTTCACATTACGATAACACGCCAGCCAATTTAACTATGCTGCCTCATAATGTTAGCTGGTTAGCTAGCTAGCTAGCTAACCAGCTAGCAGAAGTCCCCTGTCATTTAATTTTTTTAAATTTAATTTTTAATTTTATATACTTTATTAATCCCTGAGGGGAAATTCAATTTTTCACTCTGTTTGTCAATTACACACAGGTCCGAACACACACAGTCCCTATGGACTGATCTACTGCCGCCCCCCCTACATATCTTATTACTCTAATGGTACGTTAGTAGCAAGCATAATAGTAGCTAACATTACCGTTACGTTGTAGATGCTGGTTGGAAATGTGGATAGCCGCGGCTTCCTGTTTAAAATAGTTACGTATGCATGAACGTAACCAACGTGATGGCGTAGTGAGTGGTGTCCCAATTCCTAGCGAAAGATTTCAACCCATACCCCTCGTTGCTTCATTTTGAGGGCCCAGGGTGGGCAAGGGCTAGGGGTAGGGCCAAGGGCTACGGGTTAGTGGACAAAGGGGGGGTACTGGGATTGGGCCTTACTCTCCAAAACAAATGGACCCCATGATTTCAACTGGTAAAAACACTGAATAAAGCAGTTTCATGTTAACAACAACATTCTTGTTGTGGAGGGGCTGCTCACCACTGTGGCTGATGTAAAATGCAAATGGCCCTATCCAGAGCCAGTGCTTGGTTTGCCCATTTTGGGCTACTGTAGAAACATGGCAGTGCAACATGGGGATCTCTGTAGACAAGGACCCATTCCCTATGTAGATATGTTAGACTCTCACTAAATTAACAAAAACACAGGTGGTTATACACTAAAGAAAACATACTTGTTATATTCTATTTCTGCCAATATATCGCTCTAAATCCTACACACTAAACTTTAATTGATGAACAGATAAGGGCCGGCCATCCACCACTTTCTAAGTTATTAGTATAATCTACTAAAAGCCTGTCCAGAGCATGCACAAATATTTTATGTTCTTTACAACTCTGTCAACTAGCAGCTACACTCTTCTTCATGGTGTCTCTGATGGGCAACAGTTTGCTGCCCAACACAATTTGCTGCCAACTGGGGAAGTCACATCAAAGATATTGACACTTGGCTCACACTTCTCCATTTTTGGAGCCACTTGTCATCATATAAAGGATGTGAATTTTGGAGTCTGTCACTTGCTACAGTTGCCAGGTGTACTGTCCTGAGATCACATTATAGTATCATTATGTAACCAACATAATGGGCACCCTTAATCATCATGTGCTGCAGTTGGAGCCTTGTTTACCCCACACAAGAACCTGTCAATAGATCAATTATTTTAGTAAAGACTTGACCATCAGTGACTGTTAGTATTGTTGGTAAAGCCTCTGAGGTTACTTTCTGACAAAGACCTCACTATTATACCAACACTTCTAGATGGAAACATCACAATGATTTTGTGCCAAAAAATCAGGGAAATAAACTTAAAGCAAAGAAGACAACAGTGTGGTATGTGTCAAGGCAATTTCATGTGTATCCAAAAAGAACAGGCAGTGGAGACATAAAGTTAAGACTACAAAAAGGCAAAATGTAGAATGCAGCTCAATACAGGGTAAATACACTGACTTCCATTGCTTCTTTATGTTCATTCTTCTTTTAAGAAATCAATTTTGACCAAAGCTTTTGACCCTAAAAAGAAAGGTCATGACCTGCCTTGAAACAACAGTCCCACTAGTTAAAGGAGCAGGTAGACTTTTTTGGAAAAGCTTTTTTTTGCCAAGAGTTTGTTATGGCCTGGTTCTAAGATCATGTGGACCAAGGGAGCAAACGCGAGGGATAAACTAAAAGAAAGGAATGTTATTCAACAAAGGTTAAACTTTAACAAATGTATAATGTCAGAGTTAACAAAGGATGCTGACAGGAAAACATGCTGCAAAGTAAACTTTAGTCAGAAAAAAATAACTTTGCAGAAAAACAGAAGAACTTCAAAATAACATGATGAGGCACCAGGGAAGAAGAATCCCTACCGACGACCAAAATGGGGCGGGTTTCAAACACTCTGAAGACCGTAGCCAGCTGCCTCCAATCCCTTAACAACCTCCAGCTCCTATTAGCAAGCTGTAGCCAGCAGCTGGTTAGCTTAGCTTAGCATAAAGATGGCGTTACAACTAGCCTCTCTCAAAGGTTAAGAAAATCCACCCTACTGGCATCTCGAAAGCTGACTATGTGCTAAAGTATTTCTTGACCTGGTGCAATAACCTCCTTGAGTCTCAAGGGGTTGCCTGGCAACCATACAGTACATAACGCATACCTAACCCCCCATAAAAAGGCAAGTTGTCATTTTTACACTTACACGCTGTTATTTGATCAAACCAAACTAACAAAATATAACGTCACAGTCGTACAGTGGTTAGCATTGTTGCCTCACAGCAAGAGGGTTCCTGGTTTGAACCCTGGGGTGGGGGAGCCCTTCTCTGTGGAGTTTGCATGTTCTCCCCATGTCAACATGGGTTTTCTCCAGGTACTCCAGCTTCCTCCCACAGTCCAAAGACATGCAGGTTGACTGGTGACTCTAAATTGCCCATAGGTGTGAATGTGAGCATGAATGGTTGTCTGTCTCCATGTGTTAGCCCTGCGATAGTCTGGTGACCTGTCCAGGGTGTACCCTGCCTCTTGCCGAATGTCAGCTGGGATAGGCTCCAGCCTCCCTGTGACCCCTAACAGGATAGGCGGTTATGGAAAATGAATGAATGAAACAAAATATAACGTGTCTTTGGAAGTGCTAGAAGGCAGATTTTATCTTTAGACAGAGTCAGGCTAGCTGTTTGCTAGACTTTACCCTGATTTTCCAACAGTTTTTGAAGCTTCCCAACAAAAGCCCCAGATCAGAGCAAAATTGGTGTTAAATCGGTGCTCTCAAGTCAATGTTCAATCGATATGAAATATTCAAAGATATGATCTTAGGTGCTCTGTAGATATCCGGTACGCTAAATATCTGGACCTGTCAAAGAATTTTTCAGTGAGCTGCAGCCAATAAGAGCTCAATGTTTCTGAGTTATCAGCCTCATAACTTACTTGGAACAAGGCTTGCTGTCAGGGCCCTAAGGCTCTTGAACAATCTGCCTGAGGAAATCAGGTCAGCTGAGTCAGTGATCTCTTGTAAGTCCCTTCTTAAAACATACTCTTATAGGAGCGCCTTTCCCAATTTAACTGGAGTTTTAAGTTCATTTTAACTGTCTTTTATTTCCTCTGTTTTTATATCCTGAAGTGTTCTTATCCATTGTTTTAAAAGTTGTTGTTTTCATGTCTTGTCTGTTTTAATAACTGACATTTAAAGCACTTAGCAGCTCTGTTTTAACAAGTGCTTTGTAAATAAAGATTATCATTGCATTATTATATTGTCAAATGAGAACCCCCCCTCCCCTGATTTTGGGTTGAGGTTCGACCCGCGCACATACTCATTGGGGATTCTAGATTATGTAGTGTGTGAAAACCACAACAACTTATAAAACTCTGGATACAAAACACCAAGCTGTGTAGTGTGAATAGGACAGTGATCTGGTGACTCTGAAAGTCCGATAGTTTGAACTTAGCTCAGCCGGCGTTACTGTAACCACATATTTTCCGCACAGACAAGACAGAGCTATCAATCTTCTCATCCAGCTCTCAGCAAGACAGTGAATAAGCATTTTTGTCCCAAATGCTGAACACCTCTTTCAGGAAAATGATTTTTTAACACTTGTAACCTGGAGCTTGTGTATTTTACCTTGTGCGATCTTTTGACATTGAATTTCCATGCTCAGATACCGCCTGGTGTTTTTCATCTCCTGGGTGAATTTGAATAGGTGTTCTGGTTTATTTGGGTAAGTGGTAATGAGACATCACAAAATATGTCTGTGTGTTTGTCCATAGTATATTAAATATCACCATGGGGTTTGCTTGGCTTGGCTCTAACCATTAAGAGTGAAGGCATGATATATGAAGCAAGCTTAAGAGAGTAACTTGTGTGTGCTTTCCCTGATCCCAAGACAATCCCAATTTAATTGTGCATTAAAGACCATGCACTGCGTCATTTATTACATTGTTTATTTAGCAAACCCCCCCATTCCTATTTGAGCTCTAATTAATCCTGCACAGAAATCTCAACTTCATTAACTTGGGCAGCTCTAGGCCTCAACTGGGGTTAATTACTAAAATAAAAATGGAAAGATTTTGTTCGGCGCAACCAAACACTGGGTGTGATAGTATTACAGGAAATATTCAGCACAAATTCAAAAGGTCACATTTCACTTTTAGATATGGAAATAGTATGCATGCTAAAATCAAGACGTTACAAAAATTAATTACTTTCCACTAAATGAAAGAAATTATGATTTCAAAGCCATTAAACAGTATCAGTCCACTTTGCCCTCATTGCAAGGCACAGATTAAATCCTGAGCCAGCTAAAAAGCTAAACCTCCAATAAATGGCTAAAGAAAGCTGTAAAAGGTGTGAAACACAAGCGAAATGTGCGCTACAGACTTCTTTTTGTTATAATACTATTGAAGATCATTGGGATTGTGTCACATAAGGTCACAAAGTGTTCCCACTCTCGTTGGGCTTTCAATCAAATTCACATATACATAAAATTAAGTGAAGCTCATGAATATTTACAACGAACTTGCTCATAAGTCTATAGTGCTCCACGTTGCTTGTTGTCAACAAGGTTGTATATTCCAGCTGCAGCATCTGGCTTCCATACACAAGGGCTTCAGGGGGCGCTTAAACACATGCATGCAAGTATGCACATATGTACACATCATTATGCACACAGGGACACACACACACACACACATACACATATATACACATAGGCTATACAAAGAAGCAGGGTGGAGGCATAAAAAAAACATTGAATTGGCTCAAAAGTTAACAGCTGTATAATATCTGCAATGGGTCTCGGTAGATGCATCCCCACAGTAAAGACTCAACAATTAATTATCCTGCTGCAGATTCCTGGCAGCCCCTCATTTTACTGACGAGTGCACTCCTGCTGCTTCTTCAAAGATTAACATTTAAAAATTCATCAGCTGGCTTTTCCAGGGTACTCAAAAGCCCAGACTATTATTCCATAAGAGTATGTTTTATTATCTCTATGTGCTTATTATCACCACCATCACAGCTACGAGGCCAAATTAGGAGCAAAATGCTTGACTTACTCAGCCAGTTCGGAAGAAGAACAGGAGGGTATCGCCAACCAATATATTGTGAGCTTCAGGCAATGGCTTAACAGTATGCCACCTGAATCTGTTACTATATGTTCACTTGAGCTAACAATGACACTATGTTTATTCTGAAGCTTTTGTTTTCGTGTATTTATGTGCACATTGTAATTTGATTTTTGCTTCCAAGCACAGGAGCAACATTTGTATGAGCCTGGTCAAAGATGCATCCCTGATGTGCGCACACACTGTAGGGAGCAGGGGAGACATAAGAGGACATTTGTATTCTCCCCAAATTGTGCTGTGCAAGATAATTATTTTTCATTGTTTGAATCAGTGCAGGGGATGCTGATCGTGAATGTGACTTTATTATTATGGAAAGTGTAGCTGTGTGCTGCAGTTGAAGTATGAGCAGCGCTTACTTTTGCTGACATGGGTCTAGCATGCTAGTGTAGCAAGGTTAAAGGAGCACTGAATGAAGGACAACGAGCAGGCCAACAGCCACCACAAACAAAAACAAGAAGTAGACAATAAGACTGTATGATAAACTGTAGAAATTTAAAGTAGTATAAAGCTAAACATTGACTATAAACCACAGGCAGTAGGTAGGATTTAATAAGTCCCCAGACTATCTGCGTTGTCCATCTTTCTTCAGAAGGTTTAAGCACTATGGAGTGGCTGGCCATGCATGCAGCAGTAGTAATGAAGCAGCAGTTGTTAACGTTAGTCTCCCAAGCTAATGGAGCTGAACTCTCTCGCTATTTTAGTCACTCAGTGCAATATGACAGCTTTCTAAATAGCTTATTAATTTATCCAGTTGCTGACAATGTAGTGCCAGGGCCAAGTCAAAATCAGAGTCAGAATCTAACTGAACCAAATGTCTCAGTTTACAGAATACAGAAATATAGACACATATATTTTCTTAAATCCCACTGAAACAATGGATAGTTGAGGATGCAGAGAAGGAGAGAAGAAGACAGACAAAGCAAGGTACTATCCAGAAATAGTGTAACCTTGTCTTTTTTATTTCATTTAATAGGGGTGATGCCATTTAGCATAGTTCCAATACAGAGCATGAGCCTGATGTGTTGCACAGAGAGTTTATAGCTATTGCTAATTTTCAATTCTTGTCCCTAGTTGGGGTTTTACATGTAGGCTTACAATGCTATTAAAAGCATACCGTTTTAAACATCATAAAACCTCTATACACTATAAACACGAAAGGCACAATAAAATACATATATCACAATCCACATACTGCAATACACACACCACAGTACACATACCACAATACATAAACAACGACATACATACTACAACAGACACACCACTACACTACAATACAAACATCACAAACCATACCCCAGTAAATACCCCTGAGAAGTCTGAGCCCAAGTAGCAACACACTCTGACTCTGACCTTGTCATATATTGACATGGAATTTCAGCGTCCAGATACAGTGGTACTGTGGGTACATTGGTTGCTGATGTTCAGGGACACCATGTAAAGTTCTGCCTGTTACATGCATTGTCTGTTTTCAAAATACACCTCCATTTTCACATGACCAAAACATACAGTCACCTTGAAAATAAACACACTATGCCTGTTCAACAACTAACACGTGGCTAGGTTTAGGCAACAAAAGCATGTGGTTAGGTTGAGGAAAAAAGAAGAGGGTTTGGCTTTAAAATCTTACGGGATGTGAACACTGCTCTCCTGGGTGAAAGTCAGCATTTGTTGGACCTGCCCCACTTCGACTTTTGCCATCTTAATTTTCGTTCTTGTCCCCCTGACACTGCAGAACGCCGTAAACTATAACGGCAACCGGCCACGTATCATGCCAACGTTAAAGGACGGCTTTGTTTGTCAGCATCTGACGCCACAAGTCACCGCCGAAGAGCCGGATTTTGATAACTTTGTAGTGGGACCAGGTTTCAGTTAGCTAAGAGTGGGTACAGCTCCGGTTTGCTTTAAGCCAGTATTTGACCCTTTGTTGTGAAGGATTTTAAATCTGTATTTAGTTTGATTTCAGTTGGGTTATAGATAGGACAGCCCAGTCAAATTGCCATGCAAAAATGCCATTCCTACTCCTTGTTACTCTACTGGCGCCCATGCCCAAAGGGTGACCCGTCAGTCTGCCTCCTTATGTGGACGACTTCCTGCTTTACTCCCAACAGTGCATTGGTCATGTGATTACAGCCTTTCCAAATACATAGGTCATACACAAATTATTGGCTCATACAAACTGTGATACATTACATTTTGTAGGTGTATCTACGAAAAATGTATGAGAAGAGCCTTGTTAGTTCCAAAGCACTTACATCCCATATGTAACAAACATCGTTCTTTAAAGCAAAACTAGTATCTTTCTCTAAATCCATCCAGTTATTTCTGTCACCTAAACCTACTGAAACTGTTACTGTTTCACAACCTTAACCGTTTAAAACTGTGACTCTTCTGGCACGTAATTTTAGCACATCATGTGTGACCATCACAAAATGGGGTGTTAAGAGGTCATGGTCCTTTTATGTACTTCTGTGAGATCAGGTTGTTTCACAGGCATTTATTACTTCTGCAGCAGAGGTGTTAGACCATGAGTGTGGTTGGGTGCACTATCAGTGAAATTCCCTCTTGTGTGAGTGTCTGGGCAGTCCACTAGAAAGTAATACTCCGCTTGATGCTGTTGTAAAGCACCTGTTCAAAAGAAGAGAAAACTGTCTCGCTGAGTTTAACAGCCACAGCTTTCCACAAGATGAAAACACAGACACACACGCACACACACACACACACACACACACAAACACACATGCACCTTTTGTGATTCATGGAGTTGTGAATAACATGGCAGTTAATTTATTTGCATCTATAATGAGAGGAGATTAAAACAACTCTGCCGTCAGCGGGGCACAGGGAGCTTTTAATGGTTAACAGCAGATGTTTTGATGACTTCACTTTTGCCCCAAGAGGCTTATCTTTTCATCAGGCCAAAATTTGCAAAATTGTTTTTCCTCATCTGGCTCAATATGGGGTAAATAGGTATGGTGATTTATTATCATTTTATTGAGTACCATCAAATGTTGAGTATAACTCTGTCTAGTTGAAAGAACAGGCATAAGCACAGGGACACACAGACTGCCCTGACTGAACTATGGAAAAAGGCATATTTGGAAGAAAAAAAACACACTGATATGCTGGACGTATTAACTCTATTTACAGTATTTAAAGAGAACACCAAAAAATCACTCCCAACTGTTTTTATTTCACAAAGAGCCTCAGCCTGCTGAGTGTTTTACACACTGTGACTCCAAGCCTGAGGTCTGTCAAATCAAAAATGGCTCCTCGTTGGTCGCAGCCACCCTTAAGGTTATCGAGCGGGGACACAAGCCTATTCAGTTTTGCAAAGGGGAGTAGAAAAACAGCTGGGGAAATAAGGATGCCTCTAGATGTTATTCTGCCACCGTCTCATCTTACATTAGGCATTAGCCCATCAGTTGGCACGAGCACATGCCTGCAAGCAGTCAAAGCAACCCACATACCGTTCACCCCTGGCTGGAGGCACGGTGATGATGGACCAGTACTGATGTATGGCCACTTCTAAAAACTGTTTTAAATCTTTTTTTAACCTTTTGTTCACTGGGATGAAAAAAACAACAGTTTATTTATTTACTCTTATCTTTTAAAAGTATTTTGGAGTTAGTGGTGTTTGATTACATGTTAAGTACTCAGTTAATTTTGAATATTACATGTGCGTTTCACAACTAAAGATGAATAAATCATTTTTGCCAACTAGTAAAACCCACTCCCATCAAGCACATGTTACTCAGACTGCATAACAGATAGTAGACATGTAACTCAGTGAATGCATAACTGCTGTCAGTAATTATCAAACTGCACAGTCATCAATAAATAATTTTCTGAGGAGGATTTATAAGCTGAAAATATTCATTTTGTTATACACATGCTCTCTTCTTTACTGAAACTAACACATACTGGTTTTCAAGCACAAATCTTGACCTTTAGCTGGGCAGGTATCCATTAGCTTAAACTCAATCACAGATTCAAGTTAGCCGGGAACCTTTTAGTTCAGTTTTAATTGCCAAAGAGCGTTATTAACGACCATAGATCAAAAGTACCTCTGAATGTGACTGGATATACCTGCAACCAATCAGAGCATTGAAACATGTGACGTAGTGCTTAAGAACAATCGGACAAATTTAAACAGACTAGTGTGCACAGATCAGCTGTAATGTGTAAGTGTTACCCATTTTGCCGTCAGAATTTGAACATAGTACTTTAAGAGAACTTTCCATAGCAGCTGCAGCCATCTTCAAAAATGCTTTAATGGCACCCCTTTTTACTGAGCTGTAGGTCAATGCTTGCCATAATGTCCCCACAGCGAGGGTGCAAGGGCCAAAATGACGCCACATATTTTGTGTGAACACTCCCCAAGTTGTCAGTCATCATTTTTAACCCGCCCTTTATTCAATGAAAGGTTGGGATTGGCCCCGCCCGAGCCAGGCCGGCTGGAAATCTGTCTGAACGACGGGGACAAGATGCATCTGCCAGAGAAAATAAAACATAAACTTGCATATTTGTCTGGTTCTCACGCTCGGCGTCCATTTGTCTTCCAGCCAAAAGAGCCTCCAGTTGTATTTTTACACACAGTTGAGTAGATGACCAGTGCAAAGGACATCTGCTGAGAAATTTTCACACTCAAATATGAAAATCCACCGGCCTGTGCAATTAACTGGTGCCAATTTGCAAATTAAGAACAGTCATTTTTCAACTTGCAGGGTATGGAGAATGGACTGAGAACAATGCTGATCCAGAGACGTGAGATTCTTATCGTATGTTAGTTCAATCAGATCTGGATCTTGGACAGAAGATTAAGCATATTTTTATATCTTGTATATTATATCTTGATTCACTGGCATGCACTGAGCATGTTGTAAAGTCAACTTTGATGCGTCTTCATGGATAATGAATCTTCTTACTGACTAAATCCTGTATTGACACACAGGTACATGTAAGGGAATCTCCCTATATACACTGAGGCCATTTACTATGTTACACAGAACATTTGACACTGACAAGACAGGTAAGTTGAGGGAGCCACATCAAAGATATAATGTAAAAAAGAGTTGGAAATGATACTCTGTGACTCCACTGTTCTATATAAAGTACTTTTCTATATAAAGTAAGAGAATATAGGAAATTAGCAAAATCTTCATTCACACTTGAACTGTCTGTAAAAATTGGCAGACTAAATACAATTTGTTCTATTGCAGAGCATGTCCTGCCAAACCCATGTTAATCAATTCTTATTATATTCATTTTAATCAACAATTTATAGTATTTATGGGATCCAAACAAAATTCAGCACCATTAAAAACTCTGTAAATTAAATGAAGCCTTGCCTAATGCTGAAAGTATATCTTGTAAAATGTATTTTTCCATTGGGAACACACTCAAAGACACTACTGCATTTTTTAAAAGGTTATATTTAATAAGACTATTTGTCACAGTTGCCGTACATAAAGTGTATCACAGACAAAGTAACCATACAGTGCCGTAAAGTTTCAGAAATAAGGTCAAAAACTTAAAAGATAAGTCTTAAGTGTATTTGACTTCACATCTCTGCAAGTGATTTTCAAGCCTTTACTCTTTTACAAGAGGCTCATGTAGAGCTTGAGCAAAGTTCCATTCATGTAAAAAGGGTGTTTCAAGGAGACTGAGCGCACCAACCTGCCCACACCGTCTACAGAGATGAGGCTGTAGCAGCCAATGAACTGAAAAAGTAAAAAGCTCCCTCACCCCCAAAGTCTCTGCTAACACGAGGATGCTCCTTGATTCTGGAACCAGCTCAGTGGCTCTCAAAGGCTTCAAACATTTACACAACTGAGCAACAGGCTGTGGTACTTTAAAACTGACTACAAAATTATTAAAGAGAGGGTGGCAAAGGGGGTGGGGGTTGGGGGATGGTGGTCCATTAACAGTGAAGTGTACAGTTTTTGTGTCTTTTTGTAGGAGCCATGCAAATAAAGTGGTTGGGTGACATTCTGCCAAAAATAGACTATGGGGACAGTGATAAATGAGGATCAAGCAAGACCAGGGGCCGTATTCACAAACAGTCTGAGAATATTCTCAGAGAACTCCTGGCTTAGCCCCAACATTTCTACCAAGGAGTCCTATAGCTTAGGAATAACTTAGGAAAGTTCTCAGAACAACTCTGAGCAGCAAAGGAACACAAACTTTTACCTCACTAAGGAGGTGTGGTTGGCCCCATTGCTAGGTATGACTCATTCTTTTAAAAGGTGTTATTGGTTGATCCAATAAAGGTCTGAACACCCAGTGGAAATGAAATGAACTGCATCACAGTATGAGACTAATAAAGTGCTATAAATCAGTGCTTCATTGTTGTATGTTTCCAGTTGCTAAATATTTTAGTGAGATGTGAGTGCTTTACTAATAACACCACAAATGTTACCCCTGCACGATCTAGTCTGTAGCGTTTCATTAACTAACAGCCTTTAGAGAATATTTCTTCTACCTCTTTGTCTTTCTGATATTTTCTCCTCTGCTTAAGAAACTCTTAAAGGGAAATTTCGGTTTATTTCAACCCGTCTCCTATCGTCCTAAATTTGTTTCAAGTGACTAGTGACATAGAAATAATAGTTAGCATGTTAGCCGTTAGCCTAGATACAGCCGTAGTGTCAGACCTGTTAAAACGTAAGTGAACGGGCATACCTTCAAGTGCAAAGTTAGTCCACTAAACAAGCCTTTTCTCCACAATGACCGCCTCATATCGTTAGGATAAATGTCAGAGAACATATAGAAAATGACATGTAAACGTGTTGTCTTACCTTACAGGTGTGGTGCCATGTTTGTTTATCATCTAGCTCTGCTTTCCAGCAGTGTTTGGTACTCTCCTCCAATCACAAGCATGCATTCGCCCACTGAAATCTGCATAAATGTTACAGACCAATCAAGACATGCCTACCTGAATACATGCAGACCTCACAATATAAAAGGCAGCACGCCCACCATCTGCCATCCTTCTCTCTTCAATGAATGGAGATTTTTATCAACTGATTCTCTCTTCTTTTTTCAGTGTTTGATGGATAGAAGCCTGTATCACTCCACTATTAAAGCATATGCAGCAGCCATCTCCTCCTGCCACAAGGGTTTTGGCGACAGACAGGACTTTGCCCACACTTGTGAAGCAGTTCTTGCAGGGGGTCAGGAGACAATGCCCGCTGATGCGTGCCTCTTCCCTGCAATGGGACCTGACATTGGTGCTCAAGGCCTTGGTGAATGATCCCTTCGAGCCTCTGAAGCGCTACTCTCTGAAGGCATTGTCATTTTTTGCTGCTTGCCTTAACCTCAGAAAAAAGAGTGCGTGAACTACCCACTACCCTGTTGCCTGCTGCTTTGTGGTGACTGCAGCAGGGCTACTCTCAGACCTCCTTTGTTACCAAAAACATAGGAGGTCTTTTATGTCAAGAGTTAAACAGTTAGATGCTTTTTGTCTTCTACACCATGCTGGGAACAGGGGGCGAAATTGTATCTGCTTTGCCCAGTTAGTGTGTTGGCAATGTAATATTCATCACACATCCACCCTACAGATGCACTGTTTATTTGCTGTGGGGATGATGTGGTCAGTAAGGCCCTATCCAAGAAACGCCTTGTGACATGGCTTTGTGAGTGCACAGTAAATGGACTTGCACTTGTAAAGTGCCTATCTAATCTTCCGACTATCCAAAGCACTTTTTCACCCATTCACACACACACATCCATGCACCGAGACTGCCATACAAACATTTCATTTTAACACACCATTCATTTGGGCTCCTGTGTGAGATAGAACAAAGGTTATGATATTGTAACACTAGTTCTATTAGCACTGGTGGCGCCCTCTACCTAGGGGCCATGTCACTCCTACACCACTCACTGAAGATGGTTTGGGAGAGCAGATTCTTGATATGTCACCTGTACACCAATCGACCAAAACATTAACATCACTGGATGGTGAAGTGAAAAACACTGATCACTGATAACACAACTTTGCTTTTGTGGATGTCTCTTGATGTGCTCCAACCATCCAAACACTGTTTCAGACCAAGTACCCCCCTCATGGCATCTGCACTCCCTGATGGCAGTGACCCCCCAGTAGGACAATCCGCAATGCCACAAAAACTGCCCAGGAATGGCCCAAGAAATGTGACAGAGCTTAACGTGTTGACCTGGCCTCAAAATTTCCCAGATCCCAATATGAATGAGCATTTGCTGGAAATGCTGGTACCCCAGAGATACTCTCCATTCACAGTGGGGCCACCTTGGCTCTGATCTGTTGAGGCATGGACACAAGACCTCTGGGAATGTCTTGTGGCATCTGGCATCAAGGCGTTGGCGGTGGATCCTTGGAGTCTTGTGGGCCATGAGGTGGGAACTGGTAGATCGTACAGATGCTCAATCAGATTGGGATCTGGGGAGTTTGAGGCAAGGTTGATGCCTTGAGCTCTTTGTTACATTCCTCAGGCCATTCCTGAGCAGTTTTTGCAGTGTGGCATAGTGCATTGTCCTGCTGTGGGGGCCATTGCCATGAGGGAGTGCTGTTGCCTTGAGGGGGGTACTTGGTCTAAAGTAGTGTTGGGATGAGTGGAGCGTGTCAAGTTGCATCCATATGAATGCCAGGACCAAAGGTTTCCCAACAAAACATTGCATTGTAAAAAGATGATTATTGTTACTTCTGCAAATGGTTTAATATTTTTGGTTTATTGGTGTATACTGTATACTGAAGCCCCCGGGTCCTGCAGGTTGACCCCTGCGTCAGGCGGTTCGGATAAGCTTCTTAGAAAATATCGCAGGTTTCAGGCATTTGGGTCAAAAAGTGACTAAGCAGTATTCTGATTAATTTATTAATTTACAGAAATATTGCAATAATCCAATGTCCACATTTTCTTCCCTTCTCTTTCTCTCTCTTACACACACACACACAACAAGCAGTTTCATCATCAGTGCTGCTGTGCTCAAACTTTCCATTATCAGGCTTTTGACCAGGAAAACCTGTTGAAGTTTGACATATTTAAATCTCTCTGGTCATAATGGCCAGTAAAATATTTTTCTTTGCAAATATGTACGCCTAATATCATGTCCAAACAGCAAGCAAGTGCCTCTCTGTCTGCCTCTCTGCCGCACTGAATCCATTAAATATGCACTTCTGTAATGCCATGTAAACAAACCACTGCACCTATCAACCATGCACTCATGAAAACAGACCACATAGGTTGTCTGCTGTCCACTCAAAATCACAGGCTTAGGAGGTCAACTTTAAAGATGGGTAAGTACTTGCTGTCTTTTTATGTTTGTACTTTTTGAAAGAGAAAACACACATTTTATATTGTGATATTTGCTGGAAATGACTTACAACATAGCCAGCAGCAAGTAGGTTATTACCGGAAACTTCAGCTTCAGTTTGAGGGTTTGTGGCTCGGGTTTGGGTCATTGATTGGTGCAAGTGCTTACAGGTCGGGCAGTGCAGATTGGCTCTCATAACAGGCTGGGTTGGTGTAGACTTTAAAAAACCCTGACCTGCACACCACTTATACTGTGGACTCTGAACATATTTGAGTAGGCACATCCTAGGGTGACCATATTTTGATTTCCTAAAAAGAGGACACTCAGCCGGCCACGACATAGCCTACTTAAATGATACTCGCAGTTTACTCAAAGATGCCTTATAATTTTAATATATTTAAAGTTTATATGTATGGATAGAAAATTCAGTTATATCACAAAATAATATCTCTCAAAGACAGAAATTCAGATAGGTCCCAATAGGGGACACATACACACACTAGAGTGTGGCGATCCGAGCCCCACGGTACCCGACGGGTTGGGCCGGGTTTGGTCAGAAATGTAGCTATAAATTGTATTCGGGCTCAGGTCGGATTCAGTCAGCTTTCAGTGAAAATATAGTGTAAAAACAAATAAAATCCTATTGTCTGTCCTGTTTATTGCTTGGGGACTGTTATTTACGTGACAACACCTGAACATAACACACACAGACACACATTGGCTGTTTGTTTCTACCTCTCTCCTCTCTGGAAGTCTCGGACCTCCAGCCGCCCGCCTCCGCCTTGATTAAACGCTGAAAATAAAATAAAAGAGGGAGACAGGTTTTTCCTATTTTATCTATTTTATTTATTTTGTTTTATTTCTCCCTCTCCTCTCACTAGAAGCGCCGGACCTCGCGCCTCCCGCTCCCGTCTCAAACACGGAGGTCTCACTCTCTGCAGCTGAGCACCCACGGCGCACACCCGGCCTGTTAAATAGCCTATAACCACTGTGTGACACAAACTCAGTGCTTTAGTCATTAAATAATGTCGGGCTCGGTTCGGGTTCGGACAGAAATATGCTGCCCGTGCCACACTCTAACACACACACACACACACACACACACACACACACACACACACACACACACACGGAAATCTGGACATTATCATCAGTTTATAAAAACCCCCCGGACGCCCCGGACGGGACGTGAAAAGTGGACATGTCCGGGCAAAAGAGGACGTTTGGTCAGCCTAGCACATCCTGATTGGCAAACTAAGTGTATGCAAATTTCAGTGGGTGAATGTGTGCTTGTGATTGCAGGAGAGTACAACCCATAGAGTCCAGTGGAGGGCAATGCCTGTACCAATAGAACCACTACTACTAGAGCTATTTTAGTCCCCTGTCCTATTGGCACAGCAGGAGCCCTCTACCCAGTGGCCCTGTTGCGCCTATGCTGCACGCTGAAGAGGGTGTAGGATAGCAGACAGTGGAGTGGGTTGCCATATATACTGTGGGGTCTACACATATATAGGTAGGCACATCCTTTTTGGCCATTTATGCAAATTTTTAGTGGGAGAATGCATGCTCAAGACTGAAGGTGAGTATAACCTGAAGACTCCAGTACAGGGCTACGTCTGTGCCAATAGAACTAGGGTTACAATATCGTAACCTTTATTGTCTTCCAGGATTAAATTAGTCTATGTTAATTTCCTTTAATTATATGTTAAGAACATTACGTGAAATTTTCTTTTCTTTTCTTTTTTCAAGTTCATCAATATCATTTACCAGATGCTCCTGTGAGCCAGTAAGACTGAGAAATAAAAACTGGCAGCTTTTCAGAAACAAAGTGCTACACCACACGTGGTCTGGTGTGTAATTCACTGGGTACATGTAATTTAACATTTTTGCAAAAGCTTCATCCACTTCAGCCACTGACTCACTGCTTTCAGCTATTTGTACAATGCTGTTTGCTAGGTGTTTGGTATCTGACCCGCTGAGGGAGCCATTCAAACCAGCAGTGGTTTTAATCCTCTCTGCAGCACCTGCTTCACCCTGTGTGGACAAACACAATGCAAAGCATGGAGGTGACCAACAGCTGTGGTATGTCCACTGTGTGTGTGTGATACTGTTGACTTGACCCATTTGAAAAATTATGGGTCATTTCAGAAAGGGGAATATTACTAGATGATATAAAAATCTATTAAAATCATGTTATTTTTGTATTTCACATTCAACAGCTGCACTTGCACAATTGCACCTTTTATACTCACATGTGCTCAGCCAAGGAAATATGCAGGGGCATCATAGTGAGATTTATTTGTTATTATTTTTTGTGCCTTTTTGGATTGGAGAAACTAGGAGACTAGACTGGGCTGTGGGCTGGAGTTGAAGCAATGGCTGCTGCGGCAAGGACAGTGCCTTTGTATATGGGCACCTGCTCTACCCACTGAGTTACTGGGCACCCCAAAAAAACAAAACTTATTACCCAGAACTCCAACGGGGTCCCCGAAAAACCCCAGAATGAAAAGCTTGGTTTTGTTTGCAATTTTTTATTTCGAAGTACCTAGTGCCATAACTTTGTATAAAAATGTATTTTCCTAAGGAAGGGAAATCAGAGTTCCAAAAAACAAAAGAAATCTAAAAAAGGAAAGGGACAAAAAGCAAACGACTCAAAAAAATAAATAAATAAATAAAGGTACATGACAGACAGACGTGGATCACAGAGACTGTTTATACAGTACACAGGGCCCAGAATTTGTGGTGTTATGCCTCTAGAAATATGTGACCTTAAAGTTGATAACAGATATCCTAAAAAGATGTTGAAGGACGTAGTAAGTATTGTTCAGGTTAATACAAAGCCCGCAGCCCTGCTGATATCACAACAACCACCTGAGTAATATTACTAATGATTTGGGAATTTAACCTCAATACTTTGCTCACTAAGAAAAGAGCTAACTGTCTTTTTATTGGTCAAGCTATTAAATCTGTGTCGCTGTAAAATCATGAATCACTCAATTGTAAAATGGTAAAACCATGAGTCATGAAGTTAAGTAAGATGCAACATATCATATCAGTTCAGGAGGAGACCTGAATGCAGAACAGTAGGCAGGTGGATATGGAACAAAAGGCGAGCTTTAATAGAGCTGATAACAACAAAAAAAACACAACCAAACCAGGCAGGTAACTCAAAGTCCAAAAGAAAGAAGAGCCAAAACTAAACTGAAAACCAACCAGGATCACACAATACACACAGGGAAGAAATCCAAAGCAGAACACGGGAGACCAGACAGGAAACAACACCATGAACACAGGGATGAACGCAGACAAACTGACAAGGAACAAAGGGACACACACAGGTTTATATTCGCAGGAAACTAATCACAGGAAGGAGACACAGCTGGAGTAGGAGGACATGGGCAAAAGGAGGGAAATGGGGATTGGCTTACAACAGTGGTGTGGTGGGGAACACTCGGGTGGAGCAAACAAGACTAAGTCCAATCAAGAAGACTTTCTTTGTGTTCATCCATTCACAATTCTCTCCCTCCCACTCCCACTGCTTCTTCCAGTTATCCAATCAAACCTTGCCATCATCTCTATCAGCCAGTCAGGATGCTACAGCAAAATTTTAAATCTGCTCTCTCCTCTGCTGCTGTCAGCTGTCATTTCAGACAGAATTGTCGCGCACTCCTCCACCCCGTTCATGATACCATATCTATGGCGTCTAATCACCAAAGACTTTCCACATTTTTCATTCTTGTGTGCACATGTTAAGAAATGTTCTTTTTACTATAAACACGAGTCTGTCCTGATTGAAATACAGAACACGTGTGAAGGGAAGACTCTGGGAACAGGGAAGGACTAATGAGACTGAAGAAGGTGTGATAGAAGACAGGCAGGAAAACACACAAAGACAGGAAGCAAAGCCAGACATGACACATGAGGAGATAATCTACAAAATAAAACAGGAAACAGACTAAACATGAAACAAGGAAAAGCACAAACAGAAAACCCCAGAAAAAAGTCAACAAGATAACAGAAAAAAACAAACAAAAAAAAACAAGATTATGACACAGCATTTAAAAGAACTGCAGCAGTGGGATGTGTGAAAAGAGTTTCAGGCCTGTGTCAGAAAGGTCACGGCTCGTTAAAGGCTTATATGTGAAGGAATAAGTTTTAACAGGTTAATTAGGTATAGAACAGACATATAATGAAAATTCAGTGCAGACATACCAAGAGTATAATGAAGTACACAGTGGAAAAATATACCCTTATCTCAGTAGATGAATATAGGCTGTAGCATCCCAAGAGTCATCTTTTTAATTACACATTTGCATAAACAATATACAGCATATACAATAGCTCGCTGCATTTTCCCACTCAGGTGATTAACTTATACTGCCGGTGTTCTTAACTTGATTCACAGACTCGCTTAGATGTCAACCCACAACCAGTTGACCATCTTTGCTACTCCTTCTTATTCTAATCTGCTTGTTAAACCATTATTCTTTATTCTGTTGTCTCACATCTAGAATAAAGTTTTAAACAATTGTTGTCATGTGAGATTGAAAATAAAATCAACATGTTTGTGCTTGAAAATGTGCCACATAAACAAAGCCACAGCCCACATGGGATACAGAGAAGCAAGGTTGGTCTAAGACTATGCAGAGGATGTAATGTAAGGTGTAATTAAAATGCTAAACTATCTAATCAAAGCTTTATTTCAACTAATCTGAAGTTAAAGAGTTCCCTTTCCTATTAGGGTCCAATTAGCCAGGAGAATTAGCCTATCAGCAGTACAAAGACTGAGGGAGTCAGCAGCCCCATGCCAGTACAGGCCTTTCTGTGTTAGAGTTATTGCATTCTTCCTCTGAGTTTTTATTGCTGCTCCACTTTCCTCCCACATGCCACAGTCATGCAAATCAGGTGAATTAGAGACTCCGAAGTGACAATTTTTTGTCATTGATCTTGGTTAATGAATTGTGATGATAGATTCATATTGCTTTGGTAAATCAGGCTACAAGTCACGCTTCAAACACGCAAACATTGTTGTTAACTAATGGCTGGCGTTGGCTGGTACTTAACTAGTCATCTATTTTCAGAGAAAGCTTTTAAAATTGATTTACAGAAATTCTTCAGAATAACAACCTGTGTTGTATTCTCCAGTGAGACGGTGATTTTGTAAACACTTAGTTGTATTCCCCCTAAATGCTGCTTATTATCTGAAATAGACGTTACAACCAACTAGGCCATCTCGGCTGTAATGTACTGCATGCACAATATAAGCTGTTTGCAAAGCAGAAAACTTACGTTCTGATAATAAATGCAGTTATTGTTTTATGTGGCTCAGTAGTTCTCGCTAGCCTCAAAGCAGCCTAATGAATGTTAAATATTGGACACATCCTGCCAGGAGTGCAGAGCTGCAGGCTACTGACTGCTTGATGAGATTTCAAGGTGCTGTATTAGCAGAGAGCTAAAGAATGCAAAGCAATCAAGCATGGAGCAAAGTGGTGCTGGAGAGAGTCAAGCAAGCAGAAAGATGTTGTTGAACCTTTAAGGCAAACAAGTGTTCGTTTACATTTTTTAAATGGCCTAATAAACTCTGGGTAAAGAGGGGCTTTATGCGTTCAACTGGCTGTCCACTTGGCTGGGACATGAAGTCACGTGTGAGGTCAGTGGTCAGTAGTTGTCTGATTTTGACAGATCCTGAAAGAATGAGGAATCTTGGCACTGTGTTTCAGAGCTTAAGAGTTTTAATTCTTGGCTTAACTGGACACTGCAATTTAAGAAGAAAATTTCTAATTAAGATTTGCAGTCACTTTCATTGAGACACTGATGTAGTCTACCATTAAAAGTCAATCAAATTTTAAACTTTTAACTTTTAAAGTTTATGACAACAACATTTTCAGAGAGGCTTTGAAAGTCTAAGTCAAGATGGCCTTGTCTCAGAAAATCTGAGGTCAGTTGCACAAAGCACCTAAAGTGATTTTCCTTTAAACTGGTTGCACAAGATATTAAGTCTTCTCCTTATAATTTCCTTAAATTCTTCTCCTTATCTTGGTCTTATACTTAAGGAACTGCTTAAAGTTTGTTAAACTGTTGCACAGAGGACCTGAGCAACCAAAGTAAGGGGAAAAAAACATTAGGTACCTCTGCCTGCATCTTAACCACAAGATTGCCAGTTTATGAGATAAATGAGGAAAATGAAGGCATCCCAACAAGAACGCTCTGCAACAAGGAGAACCCAACAGACACCCTTACTGATGAGCAATTGACTTTGCTCTATAAATTTGATTGGCGGTAAATTTAAGTATTGTCTCAATACCTGGAGTCGGATCACTAGACTTTGCCGAAGCTGCACTCTTCCAGCCCCGTCATAATTAATGATTGTTGTGTGGTTTTATGCAGCGGGATCTTTACAGTCAGTTATTGGCAAGGTATTTCATGTGCACAAGTCAACGGTGTGCAGCATCGTTTACTGGGTTTTAAAAGCCCTCTGCTAAACACTGTTGTGAAGTTCCTGTCCAAACATTACAATTTTCCCACATTCATTGCTTCATGTTTGCTGTTATTTTTTGGATCAAATATACTTTTCAGTTTGTTATTTCTTTTCTTGAATTCCTCTAGAAGTAGGGTTTTTTTCTTCCTCCAGTTTAGTTTTCATGTCTTCTTATCATCTGCCTTTTTTTTACTATCAGGCCAACTTTGTGAGAGGATTTTAGGTGTGACAAGAGGTAGCCCCAGCTATCACAAGCTCACGCTCAAGCAAACAAATGGTCTCCATAGAAACAGTAGAATTTTACTACTGTAAAATCTCACTCAGTACATTAAATGCCTTAACGTCTTTCCTAGACTAAGGAAACCTTTTAAGAGAATCTGGGCAACACCCTTAAGTAATTTCCACAGCTAAAGTTAAACGAAACCTTAAGTGTCATACCTAAGAAGCTAACTTACGGTGCTTTATGCAACTGCCCCCTGGCTTGTCAGAAATCTATGTAATCCTGTCTAGAAGTCCTACAGTATACAGCCCTGATCCACAGTTGAATTTGTGCCCAAAGTCAAATTTGGTGGACTGTTTGGCCCACCGTTGGCAGACAGGAAATGTCATGCAGTCATACAAGAGGCTTATATGTATTGTATCTTGAGGAAAATTATGGTACCTGAATGATAACCAAGAGAACAAATGCGCGAAATGTGTAAACTTATGTCAGAAAACGCAGTGTGCTTCCGCTGCCCATACTGTTTGCAACATAGGCTGCATTTACAGACGTGCGATTAATTCCAACTCTAAAGATTTTCAGTCACAAATACAACTCTAAATAAATAAATAAAAGTTTAAAAATTCTAAATTACTTATGTAAAAATACAATACGATACAGTATACCCTTATAAATCTTATTTTGTATCTTATCTTATACTACTTTGGATATCAAGGCGACTGTTCAATTTGATGTGTTTCCTTGTGCTGTACATGTGAGTTTTTAAACAGCCATAGCACTGGAAGACAGCAGTTGATGCATGTACAGATTGCTCTGACAACATGACAAAATGATCATGCATTATGGGGATTTGGATATTATTAATTGCACATCGTACAGAGGGCAAAATTAATGTACAAACATAATAATTATTGTACCTTGGCATTGCTGTCTGCACCTACTAGGCCCCTGACACACAGGCCTGCCTGGATATTAACATCTCAAACATCCATCAGCTCCATCAGTAAGACGGATCATGCCTCCTCAACATGCCACAGCATCCCCTTGTGAGGATGATTCAGTGGTTACAATGATAACTCTTTCAATCAGTGGAACTGCAGAGAGAATCCTACAGAGATGTTCCTTCAGCAGCAGAAAAACTTCAAATGCTTTTCTGATCACAGATGAAACTAACAAAAGACTGGATGGCGTTATTAGGGATGTACAGGAGCTGTAGACCAGCTTGGAATTCACCCAAGATGAGTTGAAAGCGATGAGACCAGGATGCAAGTAGACTGAAACAAAGATAAAGTCATTTGAAAACGACATCATGAATTCAAAGCAGGAAATGGATGGAATGTTTACCAAGCTGGACTTCATTGAAAGTCAGTGCAGGAGAACAAACATTTATTGATGGGATTGCAGAAAGAGGAGAACTGGAGTGAATCTCAGAAGAAAGTTCAGCAAATGCTCTCGAGCATTCTGGATAGATGGTATAAATATGGATATTGATAATACCCAGAGAGTTGGCCCATACCAGGAGGGAGGAAAGCTCACGAAACTGTTGTAAAAACACTTTAAAGACAGACAGAGTATCCTTACTACTTACCTTACCACTGCCAAGATTGTGCAGGGCGCAAACCTTTATATAAATGAAACAGAAGTTGAAAGCTGCCTGTGAAGGGGGTGATAAAGCCAACCTGAAGTATGATAAACTGGTCATCATGGCCAGGGGTGGACAACCTCAATCATCAGCTTAAAGTGTCTCCTGGTTCTCATATACATACGTGTAGGTGTAGATTTCAGGGAGGGATGCAGGGGACACGTCCTCCTCAATATTTAGAACATGTGCATTAGTTCTGCCCAATAATAAAAATAAAAGTAGCAGAGGACTTTTATTTTGACATAATTTAAGACATTTACATCACGGCACAATTTGGTGAATACAAATTTACCAGAATGCTGCAAATTAAGTATTTGATGTCCAAAATTTCATATGTATCCTCCCAAATTTTGAAACAAACCTGCACGATGTCAAACTCAGCTCACATCCCAGCTACATCAGCTGATCTCAAACAGCCCAATCAACTGATGGAGCAGCTGACTGATGGAGGGGAGTCAGCTGATAGATCACATGATTCCTTTCAATTCAACCAATTGGCAAATCTTATTCAAGGCGCATTATTTAAACTGCTCTGGCTGCCTACTTTTGCTGCTTCCTCTGCAAGCTGCTTTGCAACCTGCCTCCGCCCCAGCTCCTCCTTTTCATGCTGTGTCTGACTTATGAATGTCACGAATGGCTTGCTCTGTACTACTCCCCGGGGTCTTTGCTGCTGCTCTCCCTGCCTTAGGCTTTCCATGTAGGCACATGGAAGGGCAGGTAGGTTTGCTCTCTCTGCCTCAGGCTTTCCTTGATTGTACATGGAAGGGAGAGCACACCTCTCTGCCTTAAGCTTTCCAAGTCTATGCAAGCAATTGGTGAATCTCATTCAGGGCACCCTATTTAAACTGCTCTGTCCTGCCTACTGTTGCTGCTTCCTCTGCAAGCCACTTTGCAACCTGCCTCCATCCCAGCTCCACCTTTTCATGCTGTCTCTGACTTATCAATGTTATTTCTGCTACTCTCCCTACCTTAGGCTCTCTGTGTAGGCACATGAAAGGGCAGAGAGGTGTGCTCTTTCTGCCTCAGGCTTTCCTCATTTGCGCATGGAGGGGCAGAGAGGTGTGCTCTCTCCACCTTAGGCTCACCATGTAGATGCGTGGAAGAGGCTTGCTGCGTAGGCCCAAGGAAAGGCCGAGAGGCCCCAGAACAGAGCCATACCGCCAAATATAATACTCCAAATGGAAATAAAGTTGCTTTGACTAACTACTGAACTTGCTTTTAGAAAAGGCTTGATTTTGACTTATTCTAAATTTTTTATGCTGTTTTGCTATTTTATGCCGTTGTTTGGTCACTTGTTCTGTCACTCCTGGAGTACCGCCCAGTTTGGTCAAGTGGTTCCTAGGAACATCTAAAGCAGCCAGATTAGTTCTTCACTATTCTGTCTGTAATAATGTGTGTCAGATGCATAAACAATTATCATGGCTAACTTAAAGACTAAATTAAAAAAAAGTCCTATTATTCATGCAATATGTCATTTGGAAGACTTCTTTTGTGGAAAAACTTAAACACCAAATGAGTACTGCTCATCTGGTTCTATGTCTTTAAAAAAACTGTGTGATGAGAGCTGATCTTTACAGAGCTTCTTCTGCCTCCAATCTGCTCTCCACCAACATCAGACAGAGCAAAAAGTCATTGAAACAAAAAGCTGACTCAGATGTTACTTTTGTTTAGTTACTTTGCTGTTTCCCAACATTTCTGGGTGTTTTTATTTTCTTTTTGTTGCTACTTATTTGTGAATTTTTTTGTTTTTGTTTTCATTGTAAGCTCCTATTGTCTATGTTCTTATGTGTGGATTTTCACTTATTTTCTGATCTTTATATTTGGTGTGCCTTTTGTTTTATTGATACTCCTGTGATTTTAAATTGTTGTTTGTTTTTATGCTGTTTTTGTTTTTGTTTCCTGGAAGGCTAGAGACTACTTTTGCAGGAGCTAATGGGGAAGCAAATATAGAATAAAGTTCATATTTCCATTTTGATTTTGTGGAAAAGTGTTAAATTCCTTAAATTTATGGTCCTTTAATTGCATAATTTCTGTAGTTACGCTTGCATTTAATGAATCTTCTCCTAACATGTCCACGCATAATATTTGCCTCATGCAAATAACGATAAAGATGGTCTGAATCGCCTTCTTTAAGAGGAAACATAATGACTCTCACTGTTGTGATAGGTAAAATTTGTGTTACTGAAGAAAAGTTTTCACTTCATTGCACAATATCTAATTATTTTTTGAAAACTAAACCACTCAGCTTTTTTCACCCCAACCATTAATCTGTTCTGCTAGTGTTTGAAGAGGTTGATTGGTCTCGCAGCTGTACGTTATATGCCGTCTGCCTTTTAAAAACACAGGACCCTCTGAAAAATCATCTTGCAACCCAAACCACGTCAGCTAATTGACACTCAAACAAAGCTGAGAGAGCTGCAGTCTGCTGCACTGATTGATGGACGAACATGAAAAGTAGCCTGCCTTTTCCCATTGTGTGACTATTCAATCAAACCTGGGCCAGTGTGGCTGGCTGGCATCAATATGCATGGAGATAGCCTGTCACCACTTTTCTCTGCTTCTGTGTGAAGCGACACAGTCTGTCTGTTTTTCTTTGTTTGTCAAGGTGCTATCCATCTATCCACCAGTGAACATTGCAGGAGAGTGGCCCGCTGCACCTCATTTTCATCAGTCTGTCCAAGAGTTAGAAAAGAAGCCCTCAGAAAAGTATCTGCTGCAAGATCCCACTTTACTCCCTGTGTTTTAACTTGGGTTTACGTCATCTCATTTCCATATGGTATTGTGGTGACATGAAAGCATATCTGTGTAACTTATATCCTCTCTGTGTTTTTTTTAGGCATTGACACTTAACAGTAATTACATACTCTACTCAAGTTTTTCAATTATACTGAATAAGATGGCCAATGGGCTAAACTCACAGCATACCAAGTTGTCCTTTCATGCACGCTCTGAATAAATTACCCCATGTTTTACTGCCTGTTTTGGTATGTCCAATCAAGTAAAAATAAAGAATAGTGAAAATTAAGAAGGCAAAATAACGACAATGATGATATGATATGATATGATATGATATGATATGATCTTGGACTTATTATGCAGACAAATATAATGGTATGGTCCCATGCACAATCTGAATGAATGACATTTTGGACCATGTCACATCTGAGGAGCGACTCTGTAGGTCTCCTGACGCTCCTTCCAACGGGATATTTGAACAGATGTTCTCGCTGAATGAGACACAAGTAAACAGGGCCTGTCATTGTGTCTCGCTGGTGTACAACACCTGTCAGCACTCATAAGACAGGAAGTAGGTCAAGAGAACTTTCGGAAGGAGATACAGGACAAAGGGGCTCCTTTAACTGACAGGGGGAGAGTCTGCAGTATCTATTCATAGCTGAGGGCATCTGAATGCTTGGAGAATTCCAAATAGCCGGGACCTGTGTGGTCATTCTCCTATTGAAAATGATTTTGAGTGTTTGTATGGATTATTTTGTGTTACCTGTGCACCTGTGTGTAGTTACTGAGTATGTGGTTTATGGTGGTGGATCAGATGGGTTGACCTTGATCTGGGGTCTCATTTATAAACATTGCGTATGCACAAAACACGACCTAAAAGAGGCACACGCACTTCCCACGCAAAAGCTGTGATCTATAAAAACAGACTTGATTGGAGAAACTTTTACCCATGCTTACCAACATTTTGGAGATGGGAAACTGGTGACACAGATGGTGAGGTGGAAGTCTGATTGTAGAAATTGTTGAATATTTTTTTGGTGCATGCCATTTTTGGTTTTTGTCCATATGTACATTTTTAAGTATGGATCCTATGCATTGTTTTATAAATGACACCCTGGTTCGGCAAGTTCTGCCAACCCAACACATTCATCCCAACTCATCAAGGTTAGGTTAGTTAGGCCAATGGGCCTATACATTAAAATATAATGCGGTAAAATACTTTTTTTTTAAGGTTTCCCTCTTTAGAACTTTAGAACTTTATGTGTGAGTGTGGACATGACATATAACATATAACTCTTAAGGTTTAGGCAACAAAAGCCACCACATCCTCACTCCGACCTTGTCACATATTGACATTTGGTCATGGACCTTTCACGTCCAGATATGACCTGAAAGGTACCCTGGGTGCGTTGGTTGTTGATGTTCTGGGAAGCCGTGTCAAGTTATGCCAATGTGAATTAACTTTTTTTTTTCTTCCAACCACAAACACATGGTTGGCTTTAGGAAAACGGTATAAGGTTTGGCTTTAGAACCTTATGGGATGCGAACATGGCTCGCCTGGATAAAAGTCGGTGTTTGCTGGACCCATCCACCTGCCCTTCCTGACTTTTGCTGCCTTAACTTTTGTTCTTGTCCTGCTGCGTTTCTCCCCAACGCCATAAGTCCCGTTAAACTATAACAGCTACCGGACACGTATCATGCTGACATTAAAATAAGGCTTTTTTTTTGTCAGTGTCTGACCCCACAAGTCACTGCCCAAGCACTGGATTTTGACAACTTCTGATTGAACATTTTGGGCTCTAGTTTCGCAGACCGGGCGTGCCGGAGGCGCAGCGCACCTGCGCTTCGCCAACTGGGTGTGGCCAGGTGGACTTTGTAAGTTTGGCACACCGTGCGCTCTTACCGGCGCAAGTCGGAAAGAGGGAGGAGAGAAGGCGTGGAGTGGGTTTTACACACATCACACCAATCAAATGAGCCCCTCTCCTCGCCCTTAAATGCGCCGCGCGAAGGCGTAATGAGAGTTTACTCAATTCACCATGGCAGAAGAGAGCAGCAGCGTCAGACGGCCAAACTCCTCCCAGGAGGAAACTGATGTTTTGGTCCGGGAGGTCCAAGCTCGCAGTGTCCGGATATACGGAACTGCGAGCAGACCTCCACGGGCTGATGATGCAAAGGTAGCCTGGAAGGAGGTCACCACAATTGTAAATCAATGTTGCGTTTCTCTCGTGCGCGCGCGCTCTCTCTCTTTCTCTCTCGCAGTCTCACTCTGTTTCTTTTCTTTTGACTTTTCTAAGATGACAGATGCTGAATATATACTCCCTATCTGATGCTGTGGCTGTTTGTGGTTGGCTGAGAGGGATGTGAACTCATTAGTTTTGTTAATCAAATCAGGTTGGGTTTCCATTACGCGTGCCAAACGTGCCAAACGGTGCCAATCCCCTTTGATCTGACATCAGATGTGACAGGACAGTCGATATAGGGATACATTTATGTGCTGATTGCAAATAGTTGCATTGAATAGTGTTTTTTTGGTATTTATTGCATTGTTAATGTGCCTGACATTCTGGAAACCTTCCAGAAGCCTTTTGGCACGAAACTGTCACTGCATCAAGCTGGATCTGTCGACACCTCCTCCTGCTGCGCCACCACACCCATCTCAGCGCACCTCGGTCTGCCAAACTACCAAACTGAGCGCGCCTCGGGTTGCGCTGCTCGAAACTAGCTCTGCGCGGGGTTCGCCACCCTGCGCCACCCTGCACTGCCCCGGGAAACTAGAGCCCAATGTTAGAAAATATGTCACTAGTGCTGCATGTTACACATACCATCACAAAAATGTTGTTATTAAAAAACTGAAGTGACTTTGAGGTACACACAGAACTCGAAGAGCAGGCTCCCAGGAGTGTTTTTGACCCATTCACATCACCTACTGCCCATCCTGTGCAGACTTTCTCGCTGTTTTGTACTAAAGCAGTTGCCAATAGCGTCAATAAATGCTGCCACCCAGTGCATATAATACCGTCACTAAGGGTGAGTTGGGAGTGTGACTGGGTTGGCTGACCAACAAGTCCTCCAAATTAAACAAGAAATGATGTTGTTTGTGTATGCCTTCTGAAACGGCACACATATTTTTTGATACCTAGTAAAAATAATCTTTACTTGCCCAGTTATGGTTGTTTTGCCTGGTTCATTTTCCACTGTGATTTTTTGTGGCGAGTGCTGAAATGACAGGCTCCAATGTTTGTCTTGTGGTCTCCTATTAATAGTGACAAGGGTGTCTATGTGAATGCATTATGGCAAAGCTTTGTAGGACAGGTAGTCTACAATTGCATGTGAAAAACAATCTACAAGCTACTGCTCTTTGTTTTAGCTACCTCAGCACACATCACCAAAATTGTAAGTTAATTAAATCATTTGGAAAAACAATAAATAGATAGATAATACTTAAAAGTTCTGAAACAATTCCACCGACGCACTGTAAAAGCTCCTTCAGGCAGCAGAAGACAAGAGGCCACATTTTTGCACTGTGTCAAACGTTTGTGGAATAAATGATAGTGAAACCCACTGTGTGTTTCAACTCTTCAAATCACGGTTTGGAAGACAGCATACCTCAGCGGTCGGAGCCCTGTGCAAAGGCTGGATGCACGGGGCATCTGTTGAACTCAGCACTTTAAAACGATTTCTTGGCACCCTCTGTATGCCCTGGTAGATCCGTCTCCTTTGATGTTTCTTTAAAAATTCAACTGATTTGTGTGTGAGATGAAGCTATGAGTGTGTAAGAGGTGATAAAAAGGCGAGAGAGGACACAGATGGTGCATAAAACTATATTCCCAGCATTCAGTGAAAGTTAGAGAAGACATTTTTAGGATTATTTTTTTACTTTTTATGAATTTTAATGTTTCTGATTCTTCACATTTTTGACTTAACCCATAGTCTGTTTGATGTATAAAGTCCAGTGTGCAGTATTCTTGTTTTATATCAGCACATAATGGATGCACTGGACAATGGTAATGGCATAAGTGCAGGAGAAATAATACAAAACAATGATCTTAATGTAAGTGAAAATCTGCAGGTCGTAAAATGGATTATACACCTTTGTTTAAATGCTGGCATACAAGCTGCTTTTAGCAGTTTATGCGCTCACACTCCATGCTTGCTGATTGTGGTATAATTATTTTCCTACTGAGATAAAATACATCATTTCCTGTGCATATCTTGCTGGAGGTTATGCAGTACAACTTGAAGAGTCACAATGTGTCCCTGTGGTTCTGTTTGGCTCTTTGCCTAATATTATGGAAGTGTTTTGAGCAATGCTTCTCCTGCTTGGGCCTGAGCAACACATTAACCTCTGCCCCCGGTGGCTTATTCATGGTGCTGTACACTCACTCACTCATGGCAATTTTCCTCTTCCAACAAAAGGACATCGGTTTCCTTGTGCTAAAAAGTTGTGCGGTGTCAGTGCTCCATGCTGTTCCCTTCCATCAGGAACTTGTCAGTGGCCAATGTTTCTGAGCTCACAGCTTTTAAAGGAAAGCAAGAGGTGATTTTATCTGTCATGATTTAAATGATGGCACCCGTTGTGTGAAACTGCTGCTGACCAAATATGCGCACATTTGACTGCACTTCATAGTTTTCCATTAATGCAGGAATCGGCTTGTTCACATATACTGCATAATGTATAATATTGGTGTCAGGGAACTGTTGTAACTGGGTTATTCCTCAGTAGCATCAAAGGTTACGTCAATATTCCACCGCCACATCCACCTCTTGAAAGGTAGTGCAGAGAATTAAATTAACACAGATAAATGCTTGAGAAAAATGTCTTGCCAGTATGTGAACAGTGCCAGTGAAATACACAACAGGAACCAATTATCTTTTCATTGTGAATGTTACCCTGGGTATTACTTTAAATTATACTCTAATCATATTTTTACATTCCAGTGTTTCTATTTTTCACCTGGAAATGAATATCTCAAGTTTAATTTTAGGAACACTGTAAAGTCTAAATATAGTTTTGGCAACATGGTTTCTCTGTAGCTGTAATAATCAGTTAGTATGAGGGAAATTATCACAGCTCTACTGTTATAAAAATAATGATTTGATTTCTAAAGTGATTTGACTATTGATAGCATAAGACATCAAAGAGCTAGAGTAGGGGAGACTGGGGATGATTGTAACACTTTTTGTTTGAGCAAGTGTAACTCAGTGGGTTTTTTTGTTAGAGCTCTTAAATTTTGATATGTGGTACCCATATTTGTCTGCTATAAATAACGCACACTTTGACCTCTACTACACCATCACACATTATGGAAATTAATGTCAAATACAAAGAGGTATATTGTTACAACGTACCCCTGTACCGGGGTGAGTTGTAACACTAGCTGGGGGTGGATGTAACAATTGAATTATTGTGCTTAAAAAAGATTCACAATAGGCTAAATGTATTCAAGCACTTCAATGAATAATAAAGCAGGAACAATAAACTTGTAAGAATACAATAATTATAATATTAAAATAAATAGAAATGTATAACATAAATACAAAAATAAGTACAATAAAACAAATAAAAATATATAACATAAAATAAATAAAATCAAGAATAATAAAGTATTAACCTGTGTGTGTGTGTGTGTGTGTGTGTGCGTTGTAGCCTGAATGAGGTTGACGTTTGAACAGCATTTTAACAGTTGAACAATAAACACTTTCAAAGAGTTACAACCCTCCCCATGCCTAGCAGCCATGAAAGAGCTAACCATTTTCAGCATTTAGCTTCAAAGCTAGCACTAGTGAAACACATCAAATGAAACTAGATAAACTACTACTGGAACCTATGTAAGTGAAACAATTGTACATACAACACAATGGACACTATGTAAAAAACAACTGTGATGAAAATGTTTGGTTTCTCACCTGAAAACCTGTTTTTTGGCTCTAGAACAGACAAATTTGCATTCAGAGACATGCGGCTTCACCAGTGAGCTCCAGTTGTAAATTGGCATGGACTGTGTTGATGATGTCACGACAGTTCGTTTCTAATTGGCCAAACTGAGAGTGTTACAACTATCCCTTTGTTACAACTGTAGTATCTGACGTGCCATGTTATGTGATGACAGGGTCTTTTATGGTCAGTTAGGGGCCCAGGCCGAGACTTTATTACGGCCTAGGTCAAGGATAGATAAGTAAGATGAAAGGTTGGATTCCATCTAGATTGTCTCTCTGTCACCTGTTACATTTTGTCTCAAAGTTCACAAAAACAACCAATCTCTATATAGGCAGGATGAACTGAGCCGTTATTCAGAGCAGTTCATATTGGCTTCGAACACTCTCTCAGGCAATCTAGATGCTTGATTTGATGCTGTCCTTCTTGTAATAAACCTTTCTATATACAAGCAAGACGGTGTCAGCGGAGTCTCCTTCATCACCTTCACATCATCGCTATTTAATAAACAACACAACCATCCCCAGTCTCCCCTACCCAATCATTTAAGCCCCCCATTAAGTGCAGTATGACAGGGGGATGCCAGTCAGTGGCAAACACAATGCATTGTACTATTCTGAACTGTAAATGCAAAATAAAACAAAGGTCTCACTTATTTTGATTAATTCTCACATAACATGATTAAAACAATGCATTTTTATCATGTTAAGTGCCTTCATTACATGTCATATCAATCTCTCAAAATGAAAAATGAATGTGGGTTTTAAGGATAGATCATATATCCAGTAAATGCAGGGAATCAATAATGAGCTGATGCTTAATGCTGATATGGTGAGGTTTTTTGAAATTTATTGAAGTTCACTCCACACTAAATCCCATTTACCGGTTAAGTGTTCCATTTATGGAGCAATACAATGTCAGTCTGCTGACTGTTTGCTTAAATTGATTGCATTTATAGTATGTACAAATACAGCATAGGCCTACACATCATATTTGCTATGTTAAGCATCAGTCAAAGTGACATACAGGAGAAATCAGGAAGAACTTTCAATATAATAATGACTTTACTGTATCAGAGATGTTACAAATCTTCTTTCAGGCAAGGAGGAGACATATGCATTAGATACAGTACAGTATGTTGAAGCATAGCATTGTAACAACACTTAACTGAAGCTATAGTCAATGGTGTTTGTTGCTTACACTGACTTCAAGTGGAGTTCATATTCACAATGTCATGCATTTTATGAATGCCTTAGACCTTGGAATCTCCACACTAAATAATTACTTAATTAAACACATAAGTAAATAACTACTTAGGTGTTCACTTAGAGAAGCATTTCACTGCTGGAAAGTCTTTTCATAAAATGGTGCTGTCTATGCAGTAGAAAGCCACAGATACTTTTAAAACTGGTGCTACACAACCAGAGAAAACAGATGGAAAGTGCTGTGGAATCTCACTTTGCTCAAGAGGTAGAAAACCTACAACTACCAGAATGCACTGCACCACAGCGGACCAGCAAATGCCTCTGCTGGTGGGTGCAGTAATGCAAGCTTGTCTGTTTCAGCGACCAGCTGGTACGAAATATTCTTGAACTGCAGTAGAACAGTGAGCTAAAATATGTTTCTCAAAACATTTTAGGAGAGAAATAGGCAACCCAGGGAAGATCCTTGGTTCATATGTTATCAGCACTGTAGTTTTACCTGTTGCCAGCTCACCCTTTTCCCCCTTTAAGGGCAGTGGCCTTGTGGATAACCTGTAAGGATGTGACGTTTGGGCCCACTTCATGGTGTACTTCATTGTGTATATGGACGGAAGAAGCTCTCTCAGGGTGTCATGGTGAAGACGCATGCAGCAAGTAGTGATGATAGCAGTAGAGTTAAGTGTCTAGATAAGCTCAGGGTTACTGTTAAAACCTCATGAGAAGGCCATGTCTATTGTTTTGTGGTGAAGACTGCAATAAAGTCATTGTTGTGAACGGCACCCGAACGCCTCGCTATCCTTCCATCTGCAGAGTGGTCTGGACCACTAGGAGCTAGATACCAGCTAATAACTAGCCATGCTAAAAAAAAAATTAAAAAAAATTAAAGATTATTTTTTTGGGCTTCTTGTTTACAGATTCTCATATTACAGCTAAACAATGTGCTAGAAAATGTTTCTGAAAACATTTCAGCCGAAAAATAGGAAATACAGTACCAGAACTTTGGTTTATATTTAATTAGCATTGCCTGGTTTTACAGTTAGATCACAGTTTGATATGAGAAGTGGGTGCCTCTATAAATCCTCTTCTTTATTCTTTGTGTCCGTGGTGGCGGGCATATGTAAATGTGGAAGTACATTCTGCCCAGTTGGCATCGAACATCAATATGATGTCAGAAAAACATTGGACTCTTACTTCAGACAGTCGTTTAATTTTAGTTGGAATTAAAGATTGGGTTGATGATCTTTTCAAATGTTTAAAGATGTTAGAATTTCACGTTGTGTGAACGTTAACATTATGATGTTTTGCAGATGTTGGGTTTTGTTCCCCATACCTTCTGACTAAATAAAGGTCTAGCGACCTCCCCATCACCACCTAGTCTTACGGATTCATCAGCCGCATACGCCTCAGCAGTCAGCAGCCACCACATCCACTAGTGTGTGGACTCCATAGGGGGGATTTATCTTGCTGCCACTCAGACGTCCCTCAGTCACAAAATATCTCCCTCTGGTGTCCAAGCGCCAAAGATTTCTGTTAAATCTTAATCAAATCATCTGTCAATTTGTTCACTCATATTTCATATTAAATCTTATCTTTCCTTTCATTCTTCTGTCTCTTCTGATTAAAATGTCAGTGTCAACAATATAAAGTTTACCAAATATCAATGTCTAATTGCATTTGTGACCAGCTGGGTGTACTCTGAGCAAAGGCCCTAGAGCCAGCAAAAATCTAGGAGGTGATCAGGAAGATCTGGGTGCTGGTAAGATGCAGGGAAGTTTACCTTAGGTCATTTTCACATACTGCCCACACTGTGTTGCTACAAAGCTGGATGAATGTCGGCAAGGTGTCCTCTTTAGAGTTGAGCCGTGATAGTACACATCAAAGGACACATTTAAAGAATTCAATAAAGAATGATTAATGTCACTGGAGAAAACTATAATGCATCAAAACCTAAGTAAAGCAAGACACAATACTGAATCCAGGCACCACAATAAGATCTTCAATAACATTCAAAATGAAATGGACTGAAATATCATCAACAATGTCAGACAGCAATATAGTATTTGTTTAGATTGCTTTTAGATGTAATATGAAACGGCAAAGTAATCAACATGGCTCAGAAAAATTCAGCATCTTTTCCTTCCTTTTGGCTGTTTTGAAAATATTATGGCACCAAGGATTTTGCTCGGTGCCCATTTAAATTGTCTATAAAACAGTTATGGTCCAAGATATGCTCTGTGTGTGTGTTAATAAGTAAGAGGCATTTTGTCACATTAACACACTCAGTCACAGTGTGGTCATTACTTCTCCAAAGCCTAAAGGTTGTCCACAGAAAACAAAGTTAGCCATCGTGTAATGACCTAGAAAAGGCCTACCCACTTGGCAGCCCACAGGTCACATCCGGCCCTGAGGCAGCTTTGAGTGGCCCAGCATACATAAATCTGATAAAGTGGTGTGACAAAATATGTAAACTAAAAGCTCAGCTCACATAACAGCCACATCAGCTGATCTCAAACAGCCCAATCATCTGATGGAGCAGCTGACTGATGGAAGGGAGTCAGCTGATAGATCACATGATTCCTTCCTATGCAACCAATTGGTGAATCTCATTCAGGGCGCCCTATTTAAACTGCTCTGGCCTGCCTACTGATGCTGCTTCCTCTGCAAGCTGCTTTGCAACCTGCCTCCACCCCAGCTCCTCCTTTTGATGCTGTGTCTGACTTATCAATGTCATTTCTGTTTGTCATTGATTCTTACTCTGTTTTGTTCCCGGGGGTCTTTGCTGCTGATCTCCCTGCCTTAGGTTTTCCATGTAGGCGCATGGAAGGGCAGAGGGGTTTGCCTTCTCGTTTGATTGATTTCCACATAAGTGTGTGGAAGAGGCTTTATGTGTAGGCCCGAGGAAAGGCAGAGAGGCCCCAGAACAGAGCCATACCACCACATATAATACTGCAAATGGAAATAAAGCTTTTTGTAGCTTTTCAAACCATCTTCTCCTAGACACTTTCCCTTGACCTTGATGAAAAATGTCATAAGGTGAGATGCAGTGTGTGCTAGATAGAGGGAAGGGGGAGGGAGGTACTGTGATACATTGCTATTTTGCTACATTCAAAATTGTCATTACCAAAAAGGAAAAAAAGTATGTTTTTGAATAGGCTGTTGGAAATATCTGGCCCATCTACATTTCTTGGCTCTGAAAGATTATTTTCAGGACTATTTTCATCTCAGGTCTGCCAGACAGCCAGATTGACACAAATGAGTGTGTGTTTGTGTGAGTGTGAAAGAGACAGAGAGAGAGCGAGAATGGGAGGTGGTAAGTCCCTTGCCTATACAGCAATCGCTGACCATCTTGAGCTTCTCTGACAGTGATCAAGTGTGGCTTACCGAGACAGCTTAGGTGATCGAGGTGTCCACAGTGGCAATTCATCATGCTATCAGGGAGCACAAAGATGACAAGTTGTTTCACTGCTTGAATCAATTTTCTACAATTTTCAACTGCAACATGTCTCACGGTTAAAATAGAGCAATGTTCTCCATTATCATTTCTTTCTTTCTATAAAGCATCAAGTCAGGTTAGGCTGTAGTGAAAGCAATTATAAACAATGTAAACAGGTCGAGTCAAGTCTTTGACGAAACCAGGGGTTGGCAACCTCTACGAAAGAAAAAAAACGTTCTTGCCAATTTTTTTCTGTCTGGAGCCGCAAAACATATTTGAGCCATATGATAAGGTAACACAGCCTATTGAGTATGAATAACCAGTTACAAATAGGTCTAAATGAGCATTCATTATGTTTTACCATAAGGTGGTTACTCTGCAGTGGGCTATTCATGATTATTTGATATTTTAACTTTGCAGCATTGGCAGTGAGAGCAAACAAATCTGTCCAAGTACTATTAAATTCTCTATTTTCCTGAGACTATTCATTTCTTGGATGGTAGCCCATCTAGGGAGAATCAAGACCAGCCACCAGTATTGAGGTTCAGCATAATTAAGAGGAAAAGGTGCCAGACTGTAGACATATGATGCACATTTTAGCTTATGCCATTTTTTAAAATTCTGTGTATATGCTACACATTTTTACTATTGGAAAATGTAATATAATATAATATAATATAATATAATATAATATAATATAATATAATATAATATAATATAATAATTATAATAATATTTGTTTGTATAGCACTTATCTAAACAAGGTCACAACATGCTTCACAAAGTGCATGGAAATAAGACAACAAAACAATACAAAGGTTATAAATCAAAAAGTACAAATCAGGCATTAAAAGGGAAAAGTTTCCTATAAAGATATGTTTCAAGCAATGTTTACAAAAAACCCTTGATGTAGGGACAACTAGTGAGGGTAGGCTCGAGGATCTCAGGTCATGACATATAGGTAGTGAGAAGCTCAGCTATGCAACTCGGCGCTAATCCACGTTGAGCATTAAAAGTTATTAAAAGAGTCTTAAAATCAATTCTGAAGTTCATTTTAATGCTATGTAATAGTGTTTAGAATGTAAGGATCACTTTAGGCCCACAACAACGGGTGAAAACTGAAATATTAAAGAATAACCATTACAATTTTTTTGTCAAAGCCACAGGAAGCTACTCGAGCAGTCCAGTCTCACTCCGAAGTTGTTGAAATCCGGCGCATGGGCTGTGACTTGCAGCATCAGACACTGATGAAAAAGCTGTCCCTTAACGTTGGCCTGATACGCGGCCTGGAAGAGCGGTTCTTTTTTGTTCTTTTTTCCTAAACCTAACCACGTGCTTTTGGTGGATGGGTCCAGCAAACATTGACTTTCACCCGGGAGAGTGGTGTTTGCGTCAATTTGATGGCAATTCGCATTGTTGTACTGATGTAGTGCGTTTATTTTGAAAGATACTGTATATAAATAGTAAATTTCCTGTGAAAACTGAAGTGTTTTGAAAGAAGACAATGCATGAAACAGGCAGAGCTTGACACAGTCCTAGAAGATCAACAACCGATGCGCCCAGGGCAGGTCGTATCTGGACGTGGAAAATCCATGACCAAACATCAATATGTGACGAGGTTGGAGTGAGAATGTGTTGACTAGAGAAGGCCTAAAGAGCCACGTGTGGCTCCAGAGCCGCAGGTTGCCTACCCCTGGATTAAACTGTAGAGCAGGTGATGCCTCTGAGTCATGTGTTCATCAACTGTCAGAGGTCTCCCTGAGCTACCTGCCAACTCCCCAACTGCACACACACAGTCACATTCACCCTAAATTTTCTGTTCAGCAGAGTATTACCGTGGGTGACAGCGCGCCATTAATGAACAACAGGTCTAATCATTGCCCAACCACAACAACATCAAGACATCAATATGACATCAGCAATTATCAATAACCGTCTCTATGGAGAGGCGACTGAGTAGAGAAGCTGCTGAAGCCAATTGTATGAAACAGAAATAAAGCAGCTTATTATTAATAAAGCAGGAGGAACCATGTGCACGGATAGGCCAACAGGTCTTGTGCAAGAGTGTAAAAGGATAGACACAGAGCTAAAAGAAGGGATACCAGAGTATTAGTGAGATGGCATGCAAGAAGTGCATCTCTGCATGTCCCGCAGGACCGCTTGCGTAGTCTGCCCCGGTTAAAGACACTTCTGTAAAAGACAACAGAATCATTTATTGAACTAACATTAAAATTTAATACTAAATGGCACTCCCGTGCTGTTTCCTATTGTTTTCTCAAATGACTCGATAGCCTTTTATTGTTCCCATGTTGCTTTTATTATCTGGGGGCATTGTGTAATGTTTCCTTTTGTGTGTTGGGTTTTTCTACTCCTCCCTCCCCCACTCCCTCACCGTGCCTCTCTCCCTTTCTTCCACCTGCTCTTGGCCTCCATCTGTTTCTCCGAGCATTTGACTTGCTCTTGTTTTCCCTTTTTCTGTGGCTTGACTAGCTGTATCATCCTCAGGAGATTTTGACATGATATTAAGTTATAGTTACAAGGCAATACTGTGATGTGGTTCCTGGGGGAAATCTCTCGGATCTGGAGTATGCCATTTTTACTAGAGGAGGCAGGTGTCTGCCTAGCTGAACCAAACAACGATATATTTAATTTTGAAAATGGATACATAGTACCGCCTTCGAGCCACCAGGGATTTTCATTCTGGGATGAGAGAATCTACGTTTTTTTCCTTCTGTTAGCCCAGGAGGATGTTAATTCATTGACAGAATGAGGTATGATTCCAGCAGTGACAGGTGTAGGCATAAGCAGGTGCTGCCTTGTGATACTGTCAGGAAATTTATGTCTCTCATCTCACAGTGAGGGCCTTGTCTATACCAGCTGCTGCAACCTTGTGAGGAGAAAGCTAAGAGGTTTTAATTAGGAGTGAGAGTGTCATTAATTACACATTCATTCATGCTCACATCACCGTCTTACCAAGAACTTCCCTCTACCTTCTGACTCCTCCCCCTCTCCCTCCTTGTCAGTGCAATAGCGTTTTAAGTACCCAAGAATTTACTCCATTGCCTACCGGGAAAAGGAAAGCAAATTTGTTAATTTGATGAATCGCACTCCTAAGTCCCTTCATGCCACCCCTCCACCCCTGTCTCCAAGATCGTTCAGCATACTTTCATCTCTGATCTAGGACCCCCATGGGGAGTCATGTTTGAAAAGGCAGACCCCTGACAGCTCTTTCAGAGGGCCAGGATTTAAGTGAGATGGGGGTGTACGCGGCAGATTAGTCTCTTAAACGACTTGGAGAACAATGAGCAGGGAAATTTCTTATGAAAAGCACCTAGGTTCATTACTCTAACTAATTTAATTTTTCCCTTTTGTACAAACGAGATGATGAGGTCATAACTCAGTACGGAAACCTGAGACAGAGGCTGTTGCTGCCGACAATGTGATAAAGACATGTAATATGCTTAAGTTCCCCAGATTTATCCTTGAGAGAGGGGGGACACTAATCTTCCTATATAATATAGCCAGGCTTTATTAAGACTCATTCATAGGTACAATATATGGCTTTGCTATATTACTAACGTCCATTCATAGTTTGTCTGCAAGGCATAACTGGCAACTGGTGCTACAGTACAGCAATCAGCAGGAGCAGACAGAGGGTGATCCCAATCCTCAATTGTAAAGAACAATTTTAAGAGTGTAATGTCAGTGTAAGCTAACCCTGTTGCCTCACAGCAAGAAAGTCGGCTGTTCAACTGCAGTCCAGTCGTCAAAAGAAAATTTTGGCATTGTACATTTTTGTAAACCATGGATACGTAACATTTGTACGTTTCATGGGTATCATATCAACTTTCCTGAAGTGACATAGTTCAGATTATATGTATTTGAGCTGACTTTGTCATTACTTGAGGCAGGGGATGGTGGATGGCGTGACACGTAGGCGAGATGGCTGCTAAACTGCAGACCACTGTCTAAAACTGTTTTTAAAACCGTTTTCTTAAAGGGATAATATTTAATTCAGCTAAATGCCTTGATGGGTCATCAATATATTACCACAATATGAAGCTCCCACTGAGGTTAAACATTTTTCATGCATTTTCCAAGTGGTCTCAGTTAGAATTTGAGTCTTTTTTTCCAGTGTTTATGCAAATAAATACCTTTCTGCGAGGTTCTTAAATGGCCTATTTGATTCCTTGTTTCAATATATAAGAAAATGTAATTTCTTGATAAAGTTATTCACCAAGGCAGTACAGCTGAGCTAGTTTCAGGCCAAGCATCTACAGATGGCACTCTTCTACCATTTACATGCCATCAGCAGAAGTTATGAAATGCTTTGCAAGACATTCAAACCCTACATCTCTCTTATTCTCACTCTGTTACAGTGGTTTGGGAGTCAGTCTGTGGTCTGCGGTCACTGAGGTGAGTGAAGAGAGAGTAATAGTTCACTCGAGAGAGACAGGTCTGGATCTGGTCTTTCACCCATTTTCTGCGGAGGAAGCTGCCAAAAAAACGTTTGAGCATATGCCAGGGCTCTTTCAGTATGGCTGACTTCATTTAAGAGATCCAGAAAACTAACAGCAGAGATTGAAACGAATGGACTCTCAGCTCCATTTTCCACACAGGCTGTCAAACACCATTGAGGGTGAGCTAGCCTCACAGCAGCTTGCAGATGACCGTGGCTTTGTCATCTCTTTGGTTGTCTGGATGGATAGTCATGCAGTGATAAAGCTAAGAGAGGCTGGACAACCAAATAGTCTCTGCAATGGATGGGAGTTTGCAGAAATGTATGTCCATCCATCCATCCATCCATCCATCCATCCATCCATCCATTTTCATCTGCTTATTCAGGGTCGGGTCGTGGGGGCAGCAGGCCAGGCAAAACACCCCAGATGTCCCTCTCCCCAGCAATGCTTTCCAGCTCCTCCTGGGGGACCCCAAGGTGTACCAGGCCAGATGAAATATGTAATCTCTCCAGCGTGCTCTGGGTCTGCCCCAGGGCCTCCTATCAGTGGGACGTGCCCGAAACACCTCCAATGGGAGGTGCCTAGGAGGCATCCTGATCAGATCCCTGAACCACCTCAACTGACCCCTTTCAATGCGAAGGAGCAGCAGCTCTACTCTGAGCTCCCTCCGAATGTCCGAGCTCCTTACCCTATCTCTAAGGCTGAGCCGAGCCACCCCAAGGAAAACTGACTAACATATTATCATCTGCCAGTACTTTTATATGTTGTGGCTAGTTTAGTCCAGGTTATGAAACCAGATGTTTCTTTTAGGTGAGCGAGAATTTGTGCAAAGGCCTTAACATCAAAAGTGTCAGAGCCAAGGAGTGATTGTAATTTATAAATTGGTCAATCAATTTAAAACAAATCTAGGGTCTCAAATTCTTTTCATGCCAAACACGAATAATTTGTGCACATAAATGCAGGTCAATTTAAAAATTCAAGCCCATCTATCTCTATGAGCCTATCCATACTAAATCTGAAAACAACTTTACTGAGTGTGAATATTCCTGTCAGCCTTGGTGTGAAAGGCTTAAATGCAAAAAAATGTCAGTGAATACATTTTGTCATTACTTTTTTTTTCTTTTTTTTTCTTCCTTGTTGTGAAAAGGTCTTAAGAATGTTAAGACTGTTCATTTAACAGGGAGGCACTGCATTCAATATCCAAGGACACAGAGTCTTAAAACAGTCAAATTATTATTTATCAAAATACTTAAAATAGTCTGGGAAATAGGCAAAACTAGATGAAATATGTAGATACACTAATAGTACTTTAAACAATAACTAATCTCGATGGGGCCACTTTACCCTGGGGACAAAGAGCAGCTGCTAGGAACAGGTCTTAAGTGGCCTACCGCCATCACAATGTTCTTCACACAAAAGTACCATGCATGGTCAGACTTCCCACTCTGTCCAATGTCTGTGTTAGGCAGTAATACTTTCCCCCCTCTGCCGACTGGTTGGCGTTGATTGCTGCGGTCATTGGGTCGTGGTCCCACTCCTTCTTTCTTCCATCGACTCACTGTGGTCCGTGTGCTCAGTACTGTGTCTAAATGCCACCCTCTAATAGCAGCAGTAGCCTTATCTTTCTATCTCCAGTAAGGTCTTTCATTAGCCAGCTTGAGTCTGACTCTCATGGGGGCTATGCAACAGGAAAAGCTTGTCCTCTGTTGAGCAAGAGTGGAGAATTAAACAAGGTGTTGTATCTACCGTGTAGTCCGCATAGTTCAGATCAACCTACCAGAGCTCATCAGTAAGCAGAGGGGTGCTGGTGAGCCAAACCAATTCCCCTAATTCTTCTTCTATTCACACTCAGATGTTTATCCTTGAACAATCAGTATTAATCTCTAGCCAACATGGGTTCTGTTGCAGATGAATGTTTTATAGACTCAGCTCTTGTTTGTTGCCTCTGTGTCTGCACACTATCCTTTGACACTTCCCTGGAGGTCAGTACCTTGGATGTTCATCTCATCTACATCTGTTTTTTCCGCAGGTTTGCAAGTGTGCTGCTGTCACCTACATACAAACCACGTCCAAGATACTTATTCCTATGGTTTGTATTGTAATTCTTGCATTGACTGGTCTGTCAGGTCCACTGTTAGACTGACCTGTGTTCTCTTGGTTTAGTTTGTTTAAGCCCTGAAGAACTTTTCTGACTTCTCAGTTCTCTCTTTACCTTGCAATGTGGATATAAAACAGAATTTTAGTAAGCAGTTGGCAACGTGTTTTCCATTAGATATAAATGTACAATTTGGCCACTGACCTCCTGTGGAGTGTATCTTTCCTCAGGGTGCAGCATATTCTCTACCAGCCTAGAACCTTGGTTACTGGATTAATCTGATCAATCCTTCCAGAAGCAAGGCTTTGTTGGTCTGAATGATGGTATTCTGATGACTGAACCAAATCCCTGTAAAGAACTCTTGCCCAGCATAAATCTGATGTCCACTCACATGCAATATTCACAGGATTAAGAGTCTGATAAATTTATGTGGTTGTAATTATGGACATAAGTAGAACAAAATAAGCAAGTTCCAAAAAATAGTATGTAGGGAGGATTAAAATAGAATCAGGAATGCGTCTTCTGATACAAGTGAATTTAATGAAGTAATTTAAAAGATGATGCCGATGGCAAGCTTGGGAGGCTAACACCTCTGCCTAACTGGAAGTAATGCAAATGAGCAAGCGAGCAAACATCTGATAGTTTCAGTGTTTTTCAATGAAGATGTCTTAGCCTGCTCAGTGTGTCAGTGAACAGGCGAAGGGATTTGTGGCTTGTTTGAAAAACTGCTGAAACCCTGTCTCTATTTTGGCAAAGCTTCATGCACCTCCAACCTATTTTTAGAGCAACAGGAAGCTGTTGCTTAGGCTCGCTCAGGGCTCAATAGGCTCCCTGACTGTTGTTGCTTGTACTAATATACCTGGACGCTTTTTCCGCACTCCATCCGCCAGAGTTCACCCACTCGCTGTACGTTAGGAAGAGGTGTCAGGAAGAGATTTCCAAAGCTGAAGGTCCTGGACTGTTTTCAAAAGTGAGTTGCAGGAACAGCCAGGGGCCCCAAGCCAGAGAATGTCAGGCTGTGCTGCGTTTCATAGGGGATCACCATATCTAAAATGTTTGCTGGGAGCCTCTCCTCAAAGGTTATCACCTGTGAGATCATAAAATCAATTGTCAATCAGAACTCACAAGCAGCCAGTGAAGGGATGCAAGGATGTGCATTCTTGTAGAATTACTCAAAATTGACTTCTGGTTGCAACCTGAACAGACAGAATTGCAGTAGAGTAGTTGAGAGGAGCATGGAGTAATTTTTGTCAAGCTGAGCAATTCAGCTTTTGATACCTGACAGATCTGACGATGGATATATTAACTGAGTCACCAGATTGTACAGGGATATAGAGGTATCAAAGTAACTGTGAAAATGAGTTATTTTGGTGCTGAAATGTGGTATAGCGTCAGCATGTACACAGGGACTGATAGAAGTTATAAAACCAACCCCTGGGGAACACTTTACATGAGCAGGGCGGATAAACAGGATGCTCCTGCTGATGATAGGAGCCTCTAGATGATATCTTCATCATTCGCTATGTCTGTCAGGCCCTCCAAGGACTGTTACAGAACCAGATGCTTGTCAAGGTCAGCAGGTTTGAATTCCATGTGTCCACCATCTCCCTCTTGGGTTTCTCAAATGAATGTGTATGAAAGGCTCCAGCCAAGGTCAAAGTGGTGACAGAAGGGCCTCAGTCAGATTCATTCAAACAGCTCCAGTGTTTCTGGGGATTTGTCAGCGTTGATTGCCATTTCCTCCATGACCTCAACTCACTGACAGCTCGTCTTAGCATCTTACATCAAGCTTTTCTCTGTTTGCTTGGACATGGACTGAAACTAACCAGGAGCTAAAAACATGTCACACCCCCATCCGGGGCTTCTGTGACCAGGCTCTTTGTTTTGTGATGGACATGAACATGATTGTGCCGGAGCTCTCGTATCTTGGTGCTATCCCAGAGATGAAAAAAATCTTCCCAGATAGGCAGTTATGAAGTATTATAAACAGTATTTTACCGTATCATGTTATATAGGTTTTACATATGTGGAGGCAGTGTGAGGGACTTATATTTCTATGTCCCTCAGTGGAAACAAAGCTTTTATCTACTTTTATTTCACAGATAAGACAAAATAAATTGAGAAGACAATAAAGCCTCCACAAAATAGCATTTTAAGTTTTGTGTGTGATTTATCCCATCTGGTAATTGCTAGGCTAATTCATACAATGTAAAATGCCATTGGCTTGTGCTAATAACATCAGCTTGTTATATTTGTTTGGAAATGTGTTCAGTGTCATATAGTTGTTTTGTCACTGAACTTTGTGAGTTGTAATGGAACCAAACTTTGTAATGTACATTTGTTAAATGTTGCTGTTATCTCTGCCTTTATATAATTAGACGAAAAGTCCACTAGCCGCTAAGCTAATTTATGCAACGTAAAATGCCATAGGCTTGTGCTAAAAACATTAGCATGTTGTATTTGTGGGAAAAATGTGTCCAACAAAAGACAAGTGCTTTTTCTGTGAATGCTGTGAGTTATAGTGCGGCCGATTTGTGTGCTTTGTGTACTTGTGTTTGAAATTGTTACTATTAAGCCATGTTTAATGTGTATTGTGGGTGTGTTTTAATGGTGTAAGTGCAGAGTGACACAGACACACCGACGCACAAGTATAAATTCTAACAACGGCGTAGGCTCTGCATAGAGATGACGCACAAGTATAAATCCACCTTAAGGGGGTGATCACACAGAAATGAGACACTAGAAACGTGGACGCTTCAAAGACGCTTGAAATGCTGGAAGCGCTTATTCAATGCGCGCTAGAAAAAAAAAACAGCAAGGAGTGCCTGTGGAGCGGGGGTGCGTGCGCAACACACACACACACACACACACACACACACATCCTGTCATCTCCCTATGTCTCCCCTTGAATCTAGTGTTTCCCTCAAAGACAGTAGACAGAAGCTTACATGAAACTATCACAAGCTATCAAATCAAATCCAACTTTGTTTATATAGCACTTTTCATACATAAAAATGCTGTGAAAAAACTGTGAACTACGAAATAAGGTCACCAGCCCTCTCACATATCCCACTGTCTGAAAATTAACTAGCTGCTATGACGATAATATGCTAGCTAGCATATTATTGTCGTCGTCAATTACTTTGTACTCATCAGACAAATTCGTTGCGCTGCTCACACAGCTCCATGCGTGTCTCCTTCTGTGTTTGTTACTGAGTACTGAGGTGTGCGTGTGTTGTATAATTCTTCAAAATCAAATATTGTCAGGATAAATTTCTCGTCTTTGGATTGCATTGTGTTGTCTGTCGCTCGTAACTGCCGTAAACTCCTGTAACTGACCAAACTGCCATAACTGCCACAACAAAACAGGAAGGAGGATTTGATTGGCTGCCTGGGCCATTGACGACAATGACGAATGGTGCTATTGGCATCTGACTCTCATAAAGTTGAAAATATTTTAACTTTTCAGTGTCTATGCGCGTCTAAAAAGAAGCGTCTACAAAAACACGCGTCCAAAAAGACACCTGAACGCTGGTCAGACGCACCGTATCATAGGAAAACAATGGTTTTACTGGCATTGCGTTTCTAGTGTCTCATTTCTGTGTGATCGCCCCCTTAGTCTGAATGCACCATAGCAACCAGCATTCATGCAGACGCTAAGTTGCTGAGCACAAAGCAAGCCAGTTCAGCCTCCATTTCAAACCAGAATTCTGATTCCACACTGTAGACCTGCATAAAAAAAGTTTGCTTTTCATTAGAGATCTTTTATTATGAGGTACTCTCACAAACCAAGTTCAGAAGTCTATTTAAGATCAGCTTCAACCAACACCTGCCTGTGCAACACTGAGAACATTGGAATATTGAGAACTACTCCTGGGTGGGGTCACTGCTGTTTTCATGGATATCTCTACATGTGTTTTGTGTCTCTTTCTCTCCTGAGGAAGGGCAGCCAATAGTTTTGTAACCTATGTCCTCCCTTCAGGCAGTGCAACATATATAACTCACATAACACTGAAGTGTAGATTTAGCATCTGAACAGATGTGTTGATCTACAACCAGTCAAACTGAGTTATATGCAATAAACACTGAGGAAGTATTGTAGAGAATCTGAAAATCAATGCTAAACTTATTCTATAATAGAAAACTGTAATCTTGATTTTTTTTTTGTTGTTCAAATAAACAGAAGATTATGAATGTTTGTATTGTGTTAATCATGTAAAGTTAGTGGATGACTGTCAAAAAGCATTTTAGCTTAGTCTTGCTTTTCTGACATAAGTCCAGGTGTCGGGGGAGGGGATTTTCTTTTACAGACAAGGCCACCTAATTACTTCTTAAAAAATCTCCAAAGATTCCATAAAAACACAGATGCACATGGTTGAGGTTGCTATGCAACTATGGCAGATTAAACATGAATGACAGCAGTGAAAGTAACAGAAAATTCATCAGCTCATACACAGTATGATTCAACCTGAGCAGCCTGTAGAAGCTTATGAGAGAACTGAGGAGCCGCTCGACCCCCAGCAACATCTTAGTATACTGGTTCACTTATGTGTGGGTAAAAGTTCACAAATGCACGCTTGTTACAAGTGTAGCTCTTTGTTATGTGCAACACACATTCAACACAACAACCCAACTGTAGAGTGTTGGGGTAATTGCTACTAAAGCAGCACTGGGTAAGGTAGCCAATCAGAACACAGGTGCTTTCACTGTGAGCGTATGTGAGTAATTGCCTCAATAAAACTGCAAGTCTCCATGTGTGACCTCAATCTAATTATAGAATGAGAGCTTTTAAGGATATCACACAAACAAATGGCATAACAAGGATATGATTTTGTAGCACATGTGCAAAGACAGGCTGGGCTTATTTAATGTTGCCAGCATGCTACATGTAACAGTTACAAAAGTGGTGTCACTTCACAGTGTATTTAGTGAAGTGACCTGTTGATAAGATTTAAAAACTTTCAACAAAGTTGCTCTGTGTAACTTTTAAAATGAATTGATTACCAAGCCCAAGTGTTTTTGTATGAACTGCTCACTGAAATTACCACTGTACATTTCCATTTTTAATATAGTTATGTGGGATAAGTTCATAATGATAGAAATAATAGTAATAATAGTAAACTTCATCTATAAAGCACCTTTCTTAGCATGCAGCACAAAGTGCTTACAATAAGGGCAGAAAAGCACTGAGTGCTTCACATGAAAAAAGGCGAAATGGACATAAAATAGACAAGGCATTTCAATATAAAATGACATTTAAAAGCAGTTTAAAACATGAATTAACTAATTCATAAAATCATAGAGTTGTAAAAGTAGAAATCATAAAGTCAAGTAAGTTGCAGCAGTGTGACATGTAAAAAGAAAGAGTTTCAGACCTGTATCAGGAAGTCAAAGCGAGTTAAAGGCGAAAGTGAACAGATACGTTTTTAGCTTTCTTTGAAAAATATTTTAGCGAGCTAGCTTCTCTGATATCTACAGGTCGTGTGTTCCATAGCTTTGGGGCGTAACTTACAAAGGCTGCATCCCTGATCTTCTTCCAGCTGTTGCTGGGAACCTTCAATAAACCAGCAGTGGATGATCGCAGTATTCTTGGAGGCAAATAGTTCATATACTTGTTTTTATTGTCATGTATTTTTCTCATAGGTGGATTGTATTGTATATTTTCCTGTTCACTAATATATAGCGTTGTGTTTTGAAATGGTGAAATTTAAAAGGAGACTGCTCTGTAAGAGGAGTGAGTAATGTTGCAAAGAGAAGCAGGTCGACTTAACGAGACTTTTTCTCATTCTGCACTGAAGATAATTATGCATGGGCCATTTAACAAGTTTTAATTTCATCCTACCATAATTTTCCTTATCAAATCATTATGTTTACACATATATATAATAGTAGTTTTTATAATTATAAATCCTCTGACAAACTCGAAGCCTAAGACAAGAGATAGCTGGCTCACTTACACATCTTTGCTTTGCTGGGCTGGTGGTAGTTAACACATTGAGAGGAGCTGTCATGTGTGGGGAAAAATTGTTGCTATCCTTAAAGCCAGTTTTAATTATTAGCTTTGTTTTACATCTAATGCTCATATTTTCAAAGTCTTGGATGAAGACATGCAGAAATTGGCTGAGACTGCCATATAATTGTTTTAGCTGGTCATTGTAAATCACTGTTCTTTTGCAAGACAGTAAGTAGGTGGCTGATCCCTGTTCGATGGAGCCAGGGTGCACAAAACATACAAGACAGGACACAGCAGCCACAGAATGAAGTAATCAGCATATGCTGGCTCCATTATTGACAATTCCCTCTGTAATTCTTTCTTTGCCCCTAATCCTCCTCATGCTCCCTCCTTCTCATGTTTCAAATTCATACCTTTTTCCAGTGTCCCCTGGCTCTTTGTTCTTTCTTTTGTCTCCCTCCCTTTCTTTCTTCTCAGCTCCTCTATATCTGTTGCTGCAGCACCTGGCCAATACAAGCTCTCAGCAGGACACAGGCATAACATTGATCAGAGGGAGGCCATGCACAGCTATGTAATTCCTCTGTTTTTTCTCCAGTTTCGTTTTCCAGGGTAAGAAGATGACTCTGAGATTGTGCCTGTGAGTGGGGGCTTGTTAATAAAAGTTCATGATCTCTCACAGGGTGCGCAGAAAGACAAAAAACATACACTTGACTCTGGTGTGCAGTTGTATGCAACTTCATAATTGCTTTGTTGTTAAAGTCAGAATACTATATACACATTCAATGTATGTTTTAACTGTACACACCTGCTGATTTACAAGATTGGGTTATTATAAAGAAAATGAGTGAGCAGCAGTTGGTTTGGAAGACGTAATATTTCTAATGGTACCTATTAGATAATAGAATTGTTTTGCACATTTTCTGAGCACATCAGCCCTGAGACCACTCCCCATCCCTTTTATTATAGCGCTTTATGTTCACAGCACCAAACTCACCACTGTTGCTCAACTGTAATGGAAGTCAATTTGTTTGAAAGCATACAGTATGTGGCCGTGGCACAGAAAGCCGCAGCAATTGTCAGCATGCATGTTGTTGTTCGCCCGCGCACACACAAACACCCACATAAACAGATTTTTCTTGAATGGATGACTCCATTATTGTGCTGCTTGAAATTTCTCTTGTAGCCTACCGTGTGGAGACAGAATCTCAGTATGAGTGAAGATGGTCACATTTGGAAAGGCAGACCAAAAAGACATCTAGCCTCTGTCTTACTGTAGCATTGCACTTACTATTTCAGCACTCAGGCTTTTGCAGTATGGTTTGTGGTGCACCATTTTACTTTTTTCGGGGTAGTGTTACATGGAATGGAGTTAATCAATTTGAATAACAAAATAAACTGTATTGAATTGTAAGCTTAATTACAGGCACTAATTAAAGTGTTCATGATTACAAAGGGGTTTTACCTGAATATATGCTTTCTGGTAAAAAGCTAATTTGTAGAATATAACATTCATTGTGTTGCTTTGCATCTTTCTGCCATACAGGAATGTCTCCATTCGGCATAGCCCTATTCTAAACACTAAAGCATTTGTTAGAAAAGTAATCAGATGTAACAAATAACATTGCTTTGATGAGGTTATTAAAATAGTTACATTACTTATTACATTTTTGACAGGGTAACACATTAAATTTCAAGGCATCAGAGTTGAGGAGTAACTAGTTGCGCGTAATTACATTACAGAATAACGGTAATTGTAATCAGGTATGGTTACTGAAAAAGATGTAATAAATGTGCAGTTGCTTATCAGAATATTAGTGATTACAAAGAGGTGAAATCCAAAAAAACATCATTGCATCTTTTCAGGGTGCAGGAATGTCCTCATTTGACATGGACAGTTTCTGGACATTTTTCAGCTTTATTGTCCCGTTAAAAACATTTGTTAGAAAAGTAATCATAAAAAAAAAAAATCAAATGTATGAAGTAACAAAACTTTGATGACGTAATTAATATAGTTACATTACTCTTTACATTTTGAACACGGTAACTTGTAATCGGTAACTTATAACATTTCAAAAGTAACCTTAAACACTGTTTGGGGATTAGCCTCATGTGGTGGGCATTAATATGTTTCATGGAATTGGACAAACACTGAAGGCTCAGAAGAGCACCAATGTACAGTGACTGGTAGTAATCTGCAGATATCTATAATCAATACAACAAACATTGATTATGATACGATACGATATGATACAGTGCGATATGATATGATATATTTTATTATCCCCATAGGGACTCAGGACAAGCACAAGTATTGCTGTCCTACAATATTAGTCCAGAAGAAATGAAGCGCACACATAATCACTCCAACCTCGTCACATATTGACGTCTGGTCATGGACCTTCCACGTCCAGATACAATGTGAAAGGTACCCTGGGTGTGTTAGATGTTGATATTCTGGGACACCGTGTCAAGTTCTGCCTGTTACATGCATTGTCCTCCTTCAAAATGCACAGGAATTTCACAGGAAATTTACCATTTACATACAGTCTCTTTCAAAAGAAACGCATTACGTCAGCACAACACCGCAAATTGATGATTTCTTTCCTCCAACAGCTAATGCATGTGGTTGGGTTTAGGCAACAAAAACATGTGGTTAGGTTTAGGAAAAAACAACAGGGTTTGGCTTTATAATCTTACAGGACACAAACACCAGTCTCCCGGGTGAAAGTCAATGTTTTTTGGGGGTTAAAGTGAAAGTCAGTGTTTTTGAACCCATCCACCACATCTCCCACCCACCCTACTGGAACTTTCGCAGCCTTGACTTTCGTTCTTGTCTGGCTGCGTTTCCCTGACGCTGACAAGCACAATTAAACTGTAACTGCAACTATACGTGTGTCACGTCAACGATAAGGACGGCTTTTTTTTCTCTATGTCTGATGCTGAAAGTCACTAACCTGGAAATCCAGATGCCCTGCCCCTAGCAAATTCGAATTTGCTCTGCACAGGGATCTGGCCCCGACGAGCAGAGCCTGGTGAATTGCCATTGGATCACTCTGATCAGTCTATCTGACAGAGGCGGGCTCTGGGCAGGCGTAACATGATGAGGACAGCGCTGCACCGTAGGAGTTGAAAAGTAAACAGCCAAGATGGCAGCTGCCGAAGGACCGTGTCCATTCAGTTTAGCTTTGGAAGAAACGCTAAGCCAACTACACTTATCTTTGTCCTTGAGAGAAGAACAGAAGACTGCCCTAGAAGCCTTCGTTTCCAGGAAGGACGTTTTTGCTGTTTTGCCAACGGGATACGGCAAAAGCATAATATATCAGTTAGCCCCACTGTTCGGCAAACCAATGGGGCTTAGTGTAATAAATAGGTCACCTTGTTTTTTACTCTGATTGGCTATCGTGCTATCCAATTGCGTGCAGTGGCATAAAAACATATACTACACCTAACAGTATTGCACATCAGCCATTCATATATTGCACATAATGCCAGCACACACACAACAACACAACAACCATCTGTAAGCCATCTACAAAAAGATTTAATTTATGGTTCACTTTTGGGTGAGGTGAAAAGTCAGAGGTGCTTTGTCATTGATTAGGTGGTCATGGCTCATAGAATTACCAAATAAATTGAAGTGCCTTGAGCAAGCAGTAACGTACAGTAAATTAATTGTGTTGTGTAAGTGTGTGTGTTTGCTTGTGTGTGCATCTGTTTCAATTCTGTAGTTGTTGACGTTGATTGCGTATTCATTATTGTTTACCTAGCCCAACAACAGGTTATTAATTGTATTTTGATTATGCATCATTACCATTTGTTTAATAAGTTGGTAGCACGTAGCAAGATAAACACATTACAACTGGAAATGAGATCTGTTAATCAGACTGGTGCGTCCATCAGTCACTCCTGACTGTTGTTTGATCCAGCTGAACCTTTTAAAATATTTAATCTTCAGGTCAAATTAGCATATGAATGATAATTGTTGACCAATTTTTGTTTGCAGTATTTCAACATGGCACTTTACTCTGATACTGAGTTCCACTACATGCAAACTGACATTTATCCACTGTAAGACCAATATTTTATCTCCTGTTCAAACTGGAGCAAATTTTATGTCAAATTTAATGCTTACCACCTTCCTTTGGAGATTTCCCTCTGGAAATTTACAAGTGACAGAAGTAATACTCTTTCCAACACTTCACTATTACAAGCATACGGTCTACCACAGCCCTAGGATATGAAGCACAGCCTGTGTAAAATAAAGAACATTTCAACTATGAGTGTGACCTGTACAGTATATCACACTTTGTGGTGTTCTAATGTGACAATAAAGCACACCACAGTTCAAATAATTTATATCCTTGGTACTGCCATCTAGAATAAAGCAAACTGATAGGAGGATGTAGGGAAATACATACTGACAATACTGACAATCACAGCCACATATACACACCTGAGAATAGTTCTTTTTGCTGTAGCACACAAGGTGCCAGACAGATGAAAAATCTTGCACTGAGCAATACAGGTCAGTTGTATCTGAGTATAACTGGGGTGAGGGATTTTACTGTGTTAGCCCGTTTGGGACTGTCTCATCTACTACAGGGGAGACAGTCCCAGATGCTTCCCATAGAAAAGTCTGGGAAGCAGCTGTGCTCTGCTCTTTATCAGAGGTGGGGAAGTTAACCAGGTGTGCATTTTCTGAACCAACCAGTTAGCCTGAAACCTTGAAGCCCTTTCTTTTCGTAACACCTTTCTCTCATTCTGTTTTACATTAGCCTTTCATCCAACATTCATTTCACTTCCTAGTGTATATATTTTTTAAAGCTCAATAATGTCTTCTGCAGGGTTAGGAAGGCTACTTTGAAAAGCATAACCTTGCAAGCTACCAGTCATTTTACAGTGGAAGAAGCTTCCCAGGGAGAAATATATGTTGGTTATGTAAAGCTACTAAGAAAAAGTAGCTCAAGCTTCTTTGTGAAAAATAGAAAATAAAAAAGCCCACTTTTCATTGTAAGTGCACAAAGTTTTAGCTTTGGTTTTGTATAGGCCAAAAATAATTTTTTGACCAAAAATTATTTAAAAAAATTGTTCTTATTAAGCCTTATAATAAAGGTAACACAGCCTATTAAATCTAGATTAGCCTGTTAACATTACAAATAGGTCTTAATGAGCATTCATTAATATGTGATGCCACCACCAGATGGCACTGCAGTGGGCTATTTATGATTGTTTGGAACTCTAACTTTTCACAGTTGGTGATAAAAGGAAACAAATTTCTTCATGCACATTTAAATTGTGTTTTCTCACAAAACTTTTCCTTTTTTGGATTTGAAATCCATAGCTAGCTCAAGACTATCGTAGCCACCGCTATTGAGATTTGGCAAAATGTGGAGGAAAAGGCACCCAGCTGAAGACAACTGATGCATATTTTAGTTCCCAAAATGTTGAAACTTTAAAAAATAAATAAAGACAAATTCTATGTATAGGCTACATATTTTTTACAGTTGGAGAAAGTCAGAATCACTTTAGGCCTACAGCATTAATAGATGAAAATAAATTAAAATATTAAAAATAACAATAATTAATTTCCATTTCCATTTTTATTTGGTCAGCGTCAAAGGGACACTTAAGAGGAGCCACATGTTGCCTACCCCTGGTGTAGGCCTACAATATCCATGAGTCAGACACCTGCCTTCCAGAAACTAGAGTCCAGGTGGATTATTTATCAATTAATATTAACAATAATCAATACTTATGACTAATTGACAGCTAATATATTCAATTTTACTCATTCTGATTAAAACATTAAAAACTATTGCCAAATATTTTCCACTGGTAAACTGACAATCCAGCTTCCGGCATTAAACCTAAAAAGGGGCGGGGCTGGTTTAAAGGTGTTCAATTACAGTAGAGAAGCAATGGTAAAATTAACATACAGAAATCATAAATTTCCTTGTATGGCCATGAATCGTAGTTTTAGTAATTAACTATATTAAAAAAAAGTTTAGAAGGGTAGTTTAACTACTTGTATCACTGTGCAGGTATGAATGTAGTTGAAATATGAGAAAGCTACTGCAAAATGTAGTTAAAGTACTCGTTCTTGTGCATAATTTGTGGTGAAAATTTATATTTTTGTGGTGCACCTGAATTATCCTTTTTTCAGAGCATTCCTTGAATCCATCATAGTAAACCAGGTGCTAACCCTGTAGCCAATCAGTGTTGAGCACTTTCTACATTGCTAACAAGAGACATACCAAAGATTCTTTGGACATACTAATTAAGAGTAACGGAGCAAAGGAAAGTAATAGTTTAAGTTCGGTAACGTTAAAGTCTTTCAGTTACAGTTTGTACATTAAGTTAAAAACGACAAGTTTTGCGTCTTTTTGTAGTCTTGTAAACCGGAAACAGCGCCGTGTTTGCAGCCGTTTTCTGCCGTTATGTAGGATAATATGACGTAATTGGCACTAAAGCTGTTGCTAAGCCGTCGACCGTTGCTAGCTACCGTTGGCTGTTAGCATCCCTAGCTGGGACAAGAGAAGACGGAGTGTGTGTGGGCAACATTTTCGAAGTTTCTGAGTAAGTATATTTACTTTCTGTACACTAAATTAATGTAAATATTTAAAGTGATAAAGAAAAGAGGCTTTAGTGGTGTTTCTGAATTTCTGGGTGGTACGCAAATGATGCTGACATGCGCACTGCTGCTGTATCGCAGAGGAGATGGGAGGCTCTTTAACAGAAAGCCCTGTCTGTCAGAAATATATTAATTTAAACCTAACTATGATTTTTTTCTCCAAACCTTAACCAAGAAATCCCTCTCTGAAAGCTCTCTAGGGAAACTCTCCCAACTGCACTGCATGTGAGAGGAGCCAGCTTGCTGCACACTGGTTGGCAAAACCCTGGTTTTCCAAAGAACAGTGAGTACTGATTTAACACTCTTCATAAGGATGCAAATGAGCTCCAAAATACGCACAAAGTAGGGCCCTGTGTGGTAGCATGGGCTGCATTACCAAATGTCACAATGTTCCTCTAACTGTTTGGTATTGTCATTTCATATTTTGATACACATGGTGAGTTTTGGGCTGTAGTTATTGCTGAGTGAAGTCATGTGAACTTTCAGCCCAAAATATGATGAGCTAACAAGGCGTCTGTGTACCCTGCTAGAGCTGTATGTTCTATTTGCTGTTATTGTAGACACATCCTAAGGTAAAAGGCTGGTGAAATTACAGTTGTATAGGCTGTATTTTTCTCCTGTTGGTCACAAGGGGTGGCAATGAGCTGCTTCCACACTTGGGGTGCCTTCCAAATTACATACTTTTTTCTTTTTACTTTTAGTATGTACTGTAGCTGCCCTTAAAAAGTACATACTGTTGGATGCAGTATGCACACAGTCAGGACATGCTACTTTTTCATAACATTACACACTGAACTTTGACCCTCTTGCTTTTATATGTGTTACTGTGGAGATAAAACAAATGCCGCTTACTGAGTTTGCCAGAGACTATGTTACTTATCGTCCGCTCTGCAGAGGATTGTGGGTCAGAATAGCCAGGAAAGCATGCTGGCTTACATACTGCGAAATCAAAGCGGCTGTAGTCAAACATTCTGGTATTTTTGGCATACTGCATTTCACATACTATGTATTGGGACATACTAAATCTCTTTCTGGCACACTATATAGTATGGCAGTATGGGTATTGGAACGCACACTTAAAGCACACTTGGAAAAGTAGTCTCCCATACAGTGTATGAGGTGGTAGTAAATAGTGCTATAGCTGGGTAAACACTGATACAGTACATGAGCAATAAGCCAGGAGAGGACATGGTTTACAGTGATTTTTGAACAGCTAAGGGGGACAATGCGAAGCAGCAGTTTTTTTCATTATTTGGACATTGATTCAATGACAGTATTGTGTATTTCTGACCGTTCTCATCCTGGTGGATGATGATTGATGCAGGCTTCAGATCCCGGTAACCCTCTTTAGCTTTGCATCCCATCGGCAGCTGCACATTGAGCTTGACTTTGTTATGTTTGGATGCTTTCCTGATTTTCTGAAAGTTTGCCTCTGTTAATGCTTGGTGGTTGGATGATTGTCACGTCATTCCTGATAATGCACTGGCTTACAGTGGCTTTGAACATGGCTCAGCCAATCATAATCAATGACTGGAACTATCCCCTTTAATCATAGTCATTATACAGATATCGTTCCTATAGTGCTCTTCGTGCTGTTAAAACCAGTATATGCCAAACATGACCTGAATATGGATCTGTGCATAAGTTTCGAAATCAGAAATCACTTATTTTTGCCACAATACTGTGCATAGACACAACTTTTTTCTTACTGTTTGCTGTCCCATTACTTGCTGCATCGAAGAAGTCAATTTACGTATACACAGGTAATTTGCTCTCCATATTTATTTGATATTCACTTTATTTATGATCTTTTGTGCCAATTACATTTTCTTTTCTTCTGGCCAAAAAGGTAACGGTATTTGCTCAGCTGTGCTTTGGAATTAACATCCAGGCTCATGCACCAGATTGTGTGCCCGGACCTTTCTAACAGGCCATGCCTGCAGTGGTGTATTTGAAAGCACAGGCATGGGGCAGCGTCATCTGCTGGGAAAAGCCAGATCAAATGACAGATTCAGATTTGCCAAAGTCATTAATTTCACATGCTGGCAGTGGAAGTCCTCGTGGCTACTGAATGAGAAATGTTTTCAATCAAAGATTTAAATTCTTATTCAATCATCACAACTGCCACTGGGGAACCAGGCTTTAGTATTCATAGCCAGAACAGAGAGTCATGGATTTTAGTGGTAAACAAAGACAAAGCAGGAAAGAAATGCCCGCTACATTACACAACTTTTGCAATTGTGGTTGTTAAAAAAAAAGAAAATATTTCATATGTATCAGTTCTTTCTCTCAAATTAAGCAAACTCTTGCTGCTTTGCCCTCCTGGATTGTAATGAAATAAGAATGAAGTTAGTTTTAGTTGTGTGTGCTGCTCTTTACTTTGCCCTGACCACCCTTCAATCCTTGCACCCTGCTAATCCGCTGATGTCTGTTATAAAAGATGTAAATGTGAAACAGTCACTCAAATATTCAAACAAATATTGCAGACGAGGGATTAACTGGTAGGACTTTGGGGAATTTGGAGGGATTCATGAGGGTAAATCTATTTAGGGGCTGGCATTTTAATAGCTCTACAGAGTGGAGTTATGTGTGTACTTGTGTGAAGTACTTATGTTCTTGTGGACCTGTGCTGACATTTTTATGGAGCCAATTTACAGCAAAAAAGTAAGGGAAAGACGAGATGAAGACTACTGTAACCCCCTTCGTTGTCGTGTAAGCCTGCTGTAACCTCTTCATTAGATCTTTAGGAATTTTGTAATTTATCAGATATGACAAATGGAAATCTCCTGCCAGAGGATTGTCATCTCTCACTCGGGCTCCCCTGACATTATGTATCCCACAAAGAAAATGGTGCATGGGATTTGACTTGAGTATGAAAGCTCAGTCTTGACCTTGGGAACAGTATGACAAATAATATCAACTACAAACTATCTTTTTTCCATGCTTTCTAATCAGCACTTGAAATTAACTTCAGTGTCCTCCTGCAACTGTCCCAAATTCTACTTTTAACTGTCCCAGGCTTTGCAGCTGCCCACACTAGGGTTCTTTTTTCATTCTACATAATAGTGATGGTTTTATTATAAAAGATTAATTACAAACTACGTGAGTTAACTCACATGACTTTATTGACTCTGGTCTGCCATGGATGTTCTGCTAGTTGTTCTCATACTTTCATACTTTCTATTAGGGCTGGGCAATATGGCAAAATTTACATATCACGGTTTTAAAAAAAAAATCATATTGGTTTCACAGTATTTGACAGTATTCTGCTTGGGTTCGGCCCACTTGACATGCTGCTGTGTTGTGCTATGGCCTATTCAAGTGCTGGAATTTGTTATTTACGTGACAGCGCCTGAACGCAACACAGGCTCCGCTCCATTAGTGCCGTGCTCGGGTATTATTTTCTCGGACTTGGGTCAGCTTCGGTCAGGAAAACGCGGCCCGAGCTGTGCTCTAGTGTGCTCACCTGTGCGTGCGCGCACACGTGTCTGTGTGTGTGTTTGCACGTGTCTGTGTGTGTGTGTGTGTGTGCATCAGGGCGAAACTCCGCCATGCGTGATACAGAGAGCAGAGGAGAATTGTAAACACGCGACAGAACTCTCTCCGGCAGCCATTCTTGCCTCTAAACTTTCCTCTATGCTCTCACTCTTGCCGGCTCTAGCACGCCTGTGGTGTGCAGCGGTGAAATGGGTCCCCGCTGAAACACTCTCCCGCCGTGCACGTTCTGGACATTGTTTGGGCTATTCTCTGGTATTGCGGTATATGCAAAATTCATATCATAACGAAAATAAATACCGGTTTTCAGTATGAACCGTTATACCGCACGGCCCTACTTTCTATGTCATACTTATTCTTACTTCTTATAATTCTCTTATTTACATCGGAGCGACTGTAAGGAATCACAATTTCTCCTCATGTGGGTTAACTCACGTGACTTAATTGACAAACTGTGGTCTGCCATGGACGTTCTGCTAGTTTTTCGCTGCCGTATTGATATAGTTTTTATTCTCAATATTTTAATTCTTTAAGTAATAGTGTTTAACACTAGGGATGTCCTGATCCGATATTCAGATCGGTATCGGCCGCCGATATTAGCAAAAAAACGTGCATTGGATCGGACTGTACCAGGTTTTCCGGCCAGCCCAGTGCTCCGCAATTCAAGCGGTCCATTCCAGTGATCTGCTCCAGCTCTTACTATCAATCCACCAGGCCAGCATGCAGACGGCAGACACACACACATCTGAGAGCGATATTTTTATTTGGTTTACACTCTTACTGTTTAAGTAAAGAGCACTGATGGCATTGTTTTGGGCACAATTAGTGAAATTGGAGCCATGGATGGACTATTGCTTGTTTAAACAGTTGTACAATATTGTGTGCCTGTGCACCAGGCTGGCACTGACACTACTAAAGTAACTGAAAAGGAAAGGCTGCATTGTTTGTTAAATGTCAACAATGTCTAGTGGTGTTAATCTATTTTTTATTTATTAGGGGGCCAAAGCACAAGTGTGTGGAGTCTTGCTGCTATTTTAATTTCAATGTTAGACATTTTAAAGATTTCTTGTGTTGATTTATTTTCTATTTATTAAGGGGCCAAAGCAGCCTGAGCAAACCAGCTATATTTTTTATTTAATGTTAAAGTTCAAGTTTAAAGTTTGTTTATTTAACCCTGTTAACAATAAACAGGTCAGTTTCTCATACCAACTGCTGTGGATCATTCTAACTAACCCGATTAAGTAGTTGTTCTTGTTAGAGTAATATTGCTTGATCAAACCTTTTCTAACATGACTGACAACAAAATAAGTGAATATGTATAATACGTGCTTGGATCGGATCGGTATCAATATTGGCCAAAACTCAAGGCTGTAATATCAGTATCGGATTGGAAGTGAAAAAGCTGGATCAGGACATCCCTATTTAACACTGTGGCATAATACACGTTCTATTTTTTATTTTTATTTTATTTTATTCTGTTTCATTTCATTTTATTTTATTGCTCTATATTTACATACTTCTATTTCATACTTTCTACTTCATACTTATAATATTCTATTCTTTACATCGGAGCAACTGTAAGGAATTACAGTTTCCCCTCTGTATTTTTGCTTCTGATTTATATGAAAACAAAATTGAAATGGTCCTAAAATGTCAATTAAAGGTGCATTTATAAACTGTAACATTATTTAAGCAATGAATTTTATCACATTTTATGCATACTGTTATTTCTGCGTATCAATAGTCTTTACATTTTATGTTATTTTATTTCTTGTACAGATGACCTGTCTGTTTTTCATCATGTTGGGATTGCTGATGATGCCCTGGTTATGTTTAATGATGATGGGATGGCTAATGATGACCTGGTTGTTGGGATTGCAGGTGGTGTGCTCCCTAGTGGGAATTAAGGGTTGTTCTGCTGTTGTTGGTTTCAGGCTGTTTTTTCTTGTCTTGTTCTTAGTTTTTTGCATAGTGTTTTATTGTGTCTGATTTTTTTTTTTTTTAAGTGTAAGATTCTGATTTACCATAAGATGTTTGCTGGAACAAATGCTAACGTTAGCTAATGTCAGCTAACTTCTGCTTTTATAGCTGACGTTGGTTTCTCCTATTAGTACTGTCTGAGCCTCAGCTTCCACTTCTTGGGACCATTGGTTTGTAGTTCCCCCATAACCTGCTGCACCTCCCACTCTCTGTTTTTCCTCTCAGGAGGTTTAGTTGTAAGTTGTAAAAAAAAACTATTTGTTTCTTGTCTATGGATTTTTTTTCTGTGTGGTTTAGAGTTGCTGTCGACACTTTTACTTGCTTTCATTTATTTTGCTATCTTAGTAATGCAATTTAAGTGTGAAATGAAGTGATAGAGCTTTACCAGTGAAGCAGAAAACAAAATGAATCCCATTATAGTCAGGCGAAACTGATGTTGGGTTTTGGTCTGGCTGGACCTGTTAAATGGCTGCACTAAACAGAGCCCCAGACCATGTGAGCAGAGCTGTGGCATGCTGAGCACTTGCTAAGTTTGATGGTGGTGATTAGAGTGGACCCAGTTTGAACAGAGTGGCTGTGCCTGTGCTCATGCAGCACCATGAGCCCAGTCTGAAGGTGGTATTTCAGCGTGTGTTGGCGGTATGCGGATGGCCAGCAATTACCAGCCGGTGAATCACTGCTTTGATCGCAGTAGTTTTGATTGCTCATTTCTGCTCAGCTAGTTTGTATTGTTTTCCACCCCAGGCATCTGCTGTTGAGCAACCTGAGGTCTCAAACAGCCTGTAGGTTGACAGCCCCCGCTTTACTACGCTGCTTGTTTGTCATGGGGATTATATTTTTTGTTCAATAAAGAGATTGTTATTTTAATATAATGGTATGTTTGGGCTTTCTATACTTCAACTGCTCAGCAGCTTAAACTCTCTTTCAGTTTGTTGCACTGCAGCAGAAAAAGCTGAAACTCCATATAAACTGGAAACAGTAAATATCTCCTGGAAAATCATTGTGGAACGTAAATCAAAGAATTACCATTTCTGGGACAGAGGATGAGGATGTGACACATTTAAGATTAAAGCAAAACGACACACACGCGGCATTACATAAAGTTATGTGACTCTTTTCTCCTCTACTTTTAGGCTAATTTATGTGGTTTGCAATTCCATTCAAAGAATCGAAGGATTAATTAGCAGCAAAAAGTTGATAGCTCTCCATGTTTTCTTCTCTGTCAAAGAACGCCATCTGCACTGCCTTCCTGATTAATGAGCAGGTGGAGTAGGAAGCATTTTCATCATGGTGTGCATTGAGGCAAACAAAAAGTGAATTTGCTATTCCCAGAATGCCAAAACAATATCAAGTAAAATTTTTATACAGTCAGTTCAGATGTAATTTTAATCCAAGTTGCGTACATATAAATATGTGATTATATTTTCAAGTTACTATACAGTTGTTGTAGCTGTATATAAACACATTTTTCTCTGCAGTCTTTTGAAATAATATCAGTGATGCAAATCTTGTATTTGCAAGCTTGATTAAAAGTATTGTAATGTGCAAAAACAGAAATAATAAACCTATTTTTTTCTTACAATGTGGCCCACATTGACTACAGATGTGTGTCCATCTCTGTTCCAATGCTAGAGGAAGAGAGAGAGGGAAAGAGGGCCAAGATTGTGATCATTTGTGATGTCCTGAGGGGATAAAACCTGGGGCCGCTCCTCCTTCTCTGATGAATTAGATTGAATTTGTGGAATCACAGGCTTTTCCCATTTTACACCAAATAGCCATTTTCTCAAACGTTGAGTGTGATTTGGAACGCTTGCAATTTACATTAACTCAAATATTTGTAGTAGATTATTGTGCACTGTGATCATGCCAGGGGCGGGGACATACTTAGGAATAATTTTCAGAATAGTTTCTAGTAACAGAAATGCATTCATAGTGTAAGATTCAAGCCAGCTGTAACATGTGGGCTCACAGTCACTCACATTTGTGTACACAGTAGGGGTGGGAATCACCAGAGACCCCACAATACGCTATCATCACCATACTTGAGTCACAGTACAATATTGTTGCAATTTTAAATGTTTTGCAATATGCTGCCTATAAGGATAACGTATGTAAGATAAGGTTGTCAGTCTGTTGATCGCTCCAGTTATATTTATTGCAGCAAAATGTATCAGAGAAAGCAGTTGATTTTGTTGTTCTAGTAGGCTACTTAGCTGTATTTGCAATATTAATAATTTAGGCTATATTATAAAAAATTGATACTTGATGCCCATGTATTCATACAGTTTTGTCGAGCCTTTCACACAAGAGAGCGGTGTTCACATCCCGTATGTGGTCGTGGAAAGTCTATGACCAAACGTCAATATGTGACGAGGTCGGAGTGAGAATGTGTTGTATTGCCACACAAAGTATAATGATACCATGCTGTATCAACTGCAAAACTGTAACAACTGTAAAACATATTTAAAACCAAGCAGCGTCTTGAGGCTTCAACAGCACTCTTTAAGGAGTAACTTTACAATAAATGTTTGATGTTTATTCTAATGTTATTTAACTTATTCCAGAGAAAATCCAATAATGCTGTACTTTAGACCAGTGGTTCCCAACTATATGGTTGTGGTCCAAAAGGGGGTCGTGGCTCTATTCTGAATGGACTGCAAGTGACTCACAAACGGTCGTTTGTGAAAAAACACACTTAATAATCAAGTGCAGTGAATTTCTGACATAGAGGTCTATTTTGATGTGCTGTTTCTTGCTGTAGAGTGAGTGACAGATAGGATAGGGGAACGACATGCAGCAAAGGGCCACAGGCTAGAACCAAACCTGCGGCCGCAACGGCAAAGACAAAGCCACTGCGCATAGGGCGTCTGCTCCTGAAGGTGAACCAGTGAGCGCCCTGTTACATTGCTCTTTAAGACTGACTTTAATGTGAGATAAACACCTCACAAAGCGCATTCAAGCACGTGGTCACCATATGCACTTCCACAGCTCCACCATTCCCAATTTCACCATCACCATTGCCAACATCAACAGGAAAACCTCTTGTGTGAGAGCATGCAGTTGTTTGTGTGCATATATTGTATGTGGCTGTTGTATTCATATCCCATTGTCCTTTTCATGCATTCATAAAATATATTTACACCTACACTGGCGTCTGAGCATCTGGGAAAAAAAAATCATGGCTTTGGTTAGATAAAGAGCGAGTCATGCTTTCATGAGCGGATCTTGTAGGGAAAACATGATTGCTTTTTTCAGGTGCGTTCACTATGAGCAATTTGCATATGGAGTGACTGTAATTAGATCGGTTCAAATGGGTTTGTTGGTGGATAAGGTTCTGCACTTGAGGATGCACATGAATACAAGCAGCATGCACTGATGTGGGAGTGCAATCAACCCCCCACGACGAATACAGAACAGAACACAGGAGACATGTCTGCAGCGTGGTATTTAGATAAAGCAAAAGGCAAACTGTGGCATCACAAGTAAGATTACTAAGAAACAAGGCAGGTGTGGGTTGAATCACTGACAATCAGCTTTAACAGCAGCGTCAAGGACGTAAGAATAAGACTTTTATTAACAGCAGTAGTATCAACTGCTACTATTGGTTGTAAGGCTGTGAACCTCTCGTTAGGGCTTGTTTATACTGCCTTTAGGTACAAAAATACCATAACCATCACTGCCCACATACTTGCATGCATCCTATATGTTGACATAGATAGTGGGCAGAGTCAATTTGTTTGTACAACAACAACAACAACAACCATAGAGACATTGGAGAAAGATCTTAGTAATGTAGCCCAGCTTTTTAACTGAGGCAACGTTGTAGACAGCAGTGGTATGTGAGGCCATTAAGTACATTGTGACGTGGACAGAGAATTCTTTTCACTTTTGAATATATTACTGATTTGTGACGTTCCACCATTTTTAAGAATGTCTCTATCGTGTGCTACAGATCTGTACACTCTCAGAAAATATGCAAAAATATGGACAAAATGAACACAGTACAGACAGAAGGCTCAGTTTGTGTCTGTATAGGTATCTAATGTTGAGCATAAATGAGCATTTACTCTGACTTATAATATTCTCTAATCACATCACAGATTAGGCTGTTTCCACTTTGCAAGTGTTTCATCTAACAAACCTAAAATTTTGAAGGTCAAATGAATAATATGTAAATCTTCTTCTGAACTGAATACCAGCATTCAAGTTAAGAGAATCACTCCTGCGCACGCACAGCTGGAAGTGGAATATATGATCTTTTAAATTAACAAAACTGAGAGAGAAACATTAATATTATATACAAATAAAGCTCTCCTAATTGATACAGCACAGGTGTTTGTTAGTCAGGAAGGCTTCATGCAATAAGTTAGGGGCTTGGTTTTTAATTACCGTAGGGATTTGCTAATTTACATTCTGCCTCTAAACGTCTCTTGTTGATACTAGCAAGTGTCTGTGTATGTGTGTATGAGTGTACGTCTAAGTGTACTGTATATGTTGCAAAATGGTTTGATGAGGGTGCGGGTAAAGAATCAATAGGGATTTTAATGGGAAACAGGATGTCCTCAGGTAAAATTCAGGCCAAAATACTGCATGAAATTCGACCTGTGGAATTTTTTTTTTTTAATGTGGGTTGGATGGAGGCAGGAGAAAATGTAAGGAAAGGCACTCTATCTTGGCCCTCAGGTACACTTCTATTTTTGAAGGTCAGAAAGCTTGTTATAGTGGACAAACATTAGATGTCCAATGGTGCTGCCTTCTCATTAATCTATTCTTCCCATCCAAGGCAAAACCTGTAAAAGGTTCTCCATACACTGACATATCAGAAACAGTAACATTCACACCTTCTCTGATGTAGAACTTCACAAGGTGATACCATGGCGGCTCATCCTTCACTTGATAACCAAAAGCTTTAGAAATTAGGTCTGCTCCATCCCATCTCCTGAAACGCAAGCTGTGTATCAGCAGGGCCCTCCCACTGGTCACGCAATTTTAATGAAGGTCGGCTTTCCTTTTTATTGACATAGCTACATTAGATATTACAGAGTCGAGCTAGCTTATATATGGAAACCAACCTTATGTAAAATGCATACATATACAGCATACTACTCATTTGCCTTATGGAATACATTTTCAAGTAAACTAATGTTGGGTGCATTAAGCCTTACGAAGATTTGGTGTCTTGCAAAACTTGTTTTTAATATTTTAGCCTCATATGTGCAATAAAACTACTTTTGTTCAGAAGTGTTCCATTAAACTAAGATGTTTTTGTGCAATATGTTACGGCAAAATAATGAATCCATTGTCCATGAAGCCCACAGATAAAATATTTTAGCTGCCATTTCCAGCTGCAGAACTGAATGAAGCACTTTCTGAAGCACCAGTGATATTTGAGGTTTCAGATGTCACATGGTACGCTTTGTCTGACACCAGCTCAGACACATTGGGTGCAGTTACATGATGGCTTCTCATTCAGAATGAAATAAATCTGAATTAAATCATTAGGAAATAAAGTTTTTCAAGGTAGTTTACATGGGAAATATTAATTCCGAATGAGGGTTTACACGGGAGATCAGTTTAATTGTCTTCATTTGGGTCTGCACAAGGTTTGGGGCTGGGAAGGTTTCTGATTGGATAGGGGGTAGGGCGGATGTTACGTGTACCGGAAGAAAACACTATAGTCCTCACTCCGGATAACAATATGCTTTTTTTTTTTTTTTTGAACAATTTATTTATTGAAATTTTTCAAAGTACAATATTTCAGAGTCAATACCATTAACATTAGGTATTAAATCCCCCCCCCCCCCATGATCTTTTCTGATGGCAAGTATGACGAGAGCTCTTTAAGCCACAAAGAAACACCAAGGGGATCCTCGCTTTTCCAGTTGATAGCTATACATTTGTTAGCTGCAATTGAGGCTAATCTGATAAAACGAGTGTTGACTCTGATATTAATTGGTAAAACCGACAGGTCCCCCAATAGTGTCAGCCGTGGATTGGCCAGGATTTCCACCCCCACAATTCCTTTAACAATGTCCAAGATAGCTCTCCAGTACTGCTCCAAACATCTAGATAACAAGATGCTTGAGGACGCCGTTCTTAGTGCCTTTTTTCAGACTTGTTTTGCTTATATTCTTGAAGCAGCACTATGACAACAACCATGTTCTGCTAATACTTCGTTTGTTGAGGAGGAGAAGAGAGGTAGAAGGTCGAAGAAGGGAGATAGAGGACCGTGCTGTAGCGAATGGAAACCAGTGAGCGCAACGAGTCCGACTGCTCTATCTCAGCCCGTTGCTGTGCACGCTGTATACGTCATCGCACCAGAAGGGCAAGGAAACGAGCATGCGCAGAAAGAATGGAATGGCTGGAATCTGGTAGGAGGTGTATCCACCTTGTTTTTCACGGAAACACGGAGGCAAAACAGAACGCAGCCAGCTTCTGTTTTTTTGTGCGACACTTCCGGTCCAGCACTCTTACCACTGTGTAAATGGGAATCCCCTTGTTGTTTACCTTGCTGAGTTTAGCTATATACAGTACAGGCCAAAAGTTTGGACACACCTTCTCATTCAATGCGTTTTCTTTATTTTCATGACTATTTACATTGTAGATTCTCACTGAAGGCATCAAAACTATGAATGAACACATGTGGAGTTATGTACTTAACAAAAAAAGGTGAAATAACTGAAAACATGTTTTGTATTCTAGTTTCTTCAAAATAGCCACCCTTTGCTCTGATTACTGCTTTGCACACTCTTGGCATTCTCTCGATGAGCTTCAAGAGGTAGTCACCTGAAATGGTTTCCCAACAGTCTTGAAGGAGTTCCCAGAGGTGTTTAGCACTTGTTGGCCCCTTTGCCTTCACTCTGCGGTCCAGCTCACCCCAAACCATCTCGATTGGGTTCAGGTCCGGTGACTGTGGAGGCCAGGTCATCTGCCGCAGCACTCCATCACTCTCTTTCTTGGTCAAATAGCCCTTACACAGCCTGGAGGTGTGTTTGGGGTCATTGTCCTGTTGAAAAATAAATGATCGTCCAACTAGACGCAAACCGGATGGGATGGCATGTCGCTGCAGGATGCTGTGGTAGCCATGCTGGTTCAGTGTGCCTTCAATTTTGAATAAATCCCCAACAGTGTCACCAGCAAAACACCCCCACACCATCACACCTCCTCCTCCATGCTTCACAGTGGGAACCAGGCATGTGGAATCCATCCGTTCACCTTTTCTGCGTCTCACAAAGACACGGCGGTTGGAACCAAAGATCTCAAATTTGGACTCATCAGACCAAAGCACAGATTTCCACTGGTCTAATGTCCATTCCTTGTGTTTCTTGGCCCAAACAAATCTCTTCTGCTTGTTGCCTCTCCTTAGCAGTGGTTTCCCAGCAGCTATTTGACCATGAAGGCCTGATTCGCGCAGTCTCCTCTTAACAGTTGTTCTAGAGATGGATCTGCTGCTAGAACTCTGTGTGGCATTCATCTGGTCTCTGATCTGAGCTGCTGTTAACTTGCGATTTCTGAGGCTGGTGACTCGGATGAACTTATCCTCAGAAGCAGAGGTGACTCTTGGTCTTCCTTTCCTGGGTCGGTCCTCATGTGTGCCAGTTTCGTTGTAGCGCTTGATGGTTTTTGCGACTCCACTTGGGGACACATTTAAAGTTTTTGCAATTTTCCGGACTGACTGACCTTCATTTCTTAAAGTAATAATGGCCACTCGTTTTTCTTTAGTTAGCTGATTGGTTCTTGCCATAATATGAATTTTAACAGTTGTCCAATAGGGCTGTCGGCTGTGTATTAACCTGACTTCTGCACAACACAACTTATGGTCCCAACCCCATTGATAAAGCAAGAAATTCCACTAATTAACCCTGATAAGGCACACCTGTGAAGTGGAAACCATTTCAGGTGACTACCTCTTGAAGCTCATTGAGAGAATGCCAAGAGTGTGCAAAGCAGTAATCAGAGCAAAGGGTGGCTATTTTGAAGAAACTAGAATACAAAACATGTTTTCAGTTATTTCACCTTTTTTTGTTAAGTACATAACTCCACATGTGTTCATTCATAGTTTTGATGCCTTCAGTGAGAATCTACAATGTAAATAGTCATGAAAATAAAGAAAACGCATTGAATGAGAAGGTGTGTCCAAACTTTTGGCCTGTACTGTATATGTATATATCACATTTTTAACGTCATTATATCACCGTTTAGACTAATCTGATGTTTGTAAAGTCTATAAACACAATGACTGAACAAACATTAGTATTTTCTCTGTGTGTAATTAATAACATGGTTATCGTAGATTAGCTGGGCTAACCGTTAGCTGTTAGCCATTAGCCGTGTCTGTAATAACTCACTTAACTCACAAAGTGGCCCGTGAAAAAAATATTTTCTCCAGCGGATGTCTTAGTTACAACATGATTGAGCTAATTGGAGTAGTTTCATGTCGTATCCGACAACGGGAGGCTTTTAACAGATGACGATCCTGATGTTAGCTTTGCTGCTAGTGTGAACGTTAGCTGTCCCTGTCAGCTGCAGCCACTGATGCTTTCTAGACATCGCGATTTCCCAAAACTGAATAAATACCACACATAGCAACACAAAACTGCTTTGCTAGCTCAATCATGTTGTAACGGCTGGATGGTTGATGCGTATACGCTGATTCGGGTGCTATCAGAGCCGATCAACGCATCACTATGGCTTAACGATCAACTCAGTCAATTAACCCGTCCTGTGTTAGGAGTGTATGTCGCTGACAGAAAGAAAGAAAGAAAAGGGAAAAAAAGATAGAAAAGCAGCGTACACCTCACATATTTATTTCTCACAGTTGCGCACACGTGTGGCTGGCATGCAGAAGCACCGTCTGTGTGTCTGTGTGCCGAGGGTGCGAGCCGCAGCTTCAGCTGCTCAGGTAGAGAGGCTATGTAGCCCGGTGTGTTTTTTCGCTGATTCGGTTCTGCAGGTTCTCTGCTGGTACACTGGAGACGGGGATCAAGCAGTTTGTCTCACTCGGGATAGATTGTGCTTTTTTGGTTCATAGTTTATGATTGACGCGCGATTTATTCGCGTTTAGAGGGAATAAATTTCCGTTATAACGGAAACGTGGGCACAGTTATCTAACGTTATACAAAATACACAGACTAACTAACTAACTAACTAACTAACTAACTGATTGACTAACATAAACAACTGAAAATTGAAAAAAAATTAGCTTGCACCGTTAGCTCCGGTAAGGGAAAGCATGAGGGAAAGCGGCTGACCGGAAGTCACACACAAAAAAACGGAAGTTGATCACTATTTACTTCCGTGTTTGAAAATAAGGTGGATACAAGACAGAAAAATTCTTCCATTCGGGTTCTGAAAAGGAATATTCCACCCCTGTGCACCCGATTACATTTTTTTTTTTGGGTTGAGGTGTTTACAAGGAGCATTTCTATTCAGGTAGGGCTTCCAACCCGAATGCAAAAGGAATACATGGCTCCATGTA